>NC_044497.1:36385000-36412500 GCF_902362185.1 Chanos chanos
CTCACTTTGCAAAATCTTTTCTTAACTTTTCAAACTCTTTTCATTTTAAATGACTTCACATTTTGTATTCTTGAGTCCTGCCTTTAGCTGTATGGACGTAGCAGTGCGTTGAGTGACTGATTCCTTATGTTTCTGCATCAGAAAGTTACACGGCGGAGGGAAAGTAACAGACGGTTTTAAAGGAGGGAAGACTGCTCTGTGTGGGACAGGACTCCTGCATGTGTGCTCTCACCTGACACACAGCCACTTCACAGCAGGACACATGAGGCCGCCGACCGAGACATCCATCAACAGCAACTATGGCACGCAAGACGTAAAACATGGGAGAGAGAGCGAAAAACGGAAATGTGTGAGGGGGGTGGGGGGGGGTGGGGTCCTGGCCCCTTCGTCCCGTGAGCAGGATAGTAAATCAACTAAGGAATAGAGCAAAAAAAAATCATTTCTATCCTCCATTCTCTCTCTGTCTCTTTCTTCTCTTTCTGTGTCTTTTTTTTTTTTTCTTTCACTCTGCTGACTCATCTATAGTTCGTCTTCTTTCCCCTTCTCCCCAGGCACTGCAGTTTTCATTTTTTAAACTATCAAATTAAAGTGCCTCAATGCATCACTGATTCCCCTTTTCAGCGTGAAAATCAGCCCGATCTGCTGAGCTCTGAAACACTGGGGACCAGGTCAGCCCAAGGGCAGGGCCAAGAACCAGACACCAGTCTGCCGTCTGCGCCGTCTGCCCGCCTCTTCTCCTCTTTTCTGGGCTGAATGTTTAAACATACTGCACCTCAATTCATGTCTTTTCTCTTTGCTTTAGGTGAAAGTGATTGTGAAGCATATGTGGACTTTGTTGAAATAAAATTGAACTAAGATGAACTCTAGTATATTTTTTGTAGCCCATGGATTCAAAAAGAAGAAGATGGAGAAGAAAGAAAAGAAAGAGGAAAACCGTGTTCACGGATTAGGGTAGTACAAATGCATAATTTCTTTCGAAAGCACAAAGGACTGGAACCTTTGGATGAGCCATGCTCTTTGAACCAAACTTTAAAAGTTAACTCACACTGTACAAACTATTCCATTATATTCACTGGGGAGGAAAAAATGAGGGAGAGAGACATAAGTGAGAGAAAGACAGACTCAGTAGATGGAGAGAAAAGCAGTTTGAGGCAATCAGTTGCCAGAGTTTTTTTGAGGTATCCTAACTTATTTGGGTTTTGAGTGATGGATAGATGGATGGATGGATGGATGGATGGAGAGGATAGGGAGAGGTGTTAGGCTCCAGATATATTCTTTCACTTACACCGCACCACCATCCATCCATCATGAGGCTTTCCTGCTATGGCGTCCTGTTCCTGGGCTAAGTTGCACAGGTTGGCTCTGTTACAGGTTAAATGCAGGTTTTTAAGGTATTTTCTCTGCAACGTCTGTGATAGAAACCACAGCATGGGAAACGGTTTCTATAGTCACTACTGCTGGGAACTTTCACCAGCCAAGAGTGTAGAAGAGATGAGAAATGGACACTGACCGATGGAAGAGAGAGATTTAATATAGTCCATCTGGAGAGTGAGAGAAAAAGAGAAAGAGAGAGAGAGAAGAAGAAGATATAGAAGAGGTAAAACTACAAAGAGGAACAGAGCAGGAGCAAGAAATGGATTGCATTCCCTTTCATTATATCACAATGTGTTAGATTATTTTATAAATACACACAGTCAAAGACCTTAATAAAAGTGCTAGAGCTTGAGAGAAATGTGCGACAGTACAATTTAGCACCAAATCTAATGTCCCTAATGAAGATGATACAGAGAGGTACAGACAGGTTTTACGTAAAAAAAAAAAAAAAAAAAATATATATATATATATATATATATATATATATATATATCTATCTCAAAGCTACAGAGGAGATTTCAGCAGAGGGTCAAAGTCAGCAGAAAGGGTTTGCACTGAAATACGGTAGCACAGCATGCTATATTCGTTAGCAACAAGTCACACAGAGTTAGGAAATAAACACTGGCCTTTTCACTCTCTCTCTCTCTCTTTCTGTGTGTGTGTGTGTGTGTGTGTGTGTGTGTGTGCGCGCGTGTGTGTGTGCTTGACTATGTGTGATCTGGTTTCATGCCACTGCCTCACAAACTGTCACTTTGTTCTCACTCATCTCTCCTACAAGCGTGCAGAGAACATCAAACATCAACCTCCACCAATCACAGACAGAGTGTGGAAGAAAGACAGAGAGAGGGAAAGATGAAGGCAGAGAGAGAGATTTGGAGAGAGAGAGAGAGAGAGAGAGAGAGAGAGAGAGAGAGAGAGAGAGAGAGAGAGAGAGAAATAGAACGAGAGCAAGAAGAAGAGTGAGGACATGTCGCTTGGCCTTTTCTTTGGTTCACCAGAGGTGAGGATGTGGCTTAATTGTTTGTTGTTCCTTGTACAGTCTTTTCATGTTGTCTTGCTCAGGCACTGGAGTGTGTGACTGCGCTTGACAAAGCCCCTCACAACAGAAAGATCACACAGCACCGCTCTACTTCACACACACACACACACACACACACACACACACACACACACATATAAAAGTGTCCATTTGTGGCTTTCTCTCAATTCAAGTCAATTCAATTCAATAAATCTTTACTGGTATGACTTATAAACTGACACAGTCAGAGAGAAGGAGAAAGATTTTGGCCAACAGAAGCGTAAAGGGCTTTGTATTTGCACACATTCATCACTCTTCCACTATGCACTCTGTATATGTCAATCTGGGGAACTTAGGGGAGCATGCTCCTAGTCATTTCAAAAGTGCTGTTTCTAATTTGTTGGCATCTAGAGCACTCTGTGAGCAAATACAGCACGTTCTCCAGTGTTGGTTCATTGCAGTGGGAACACAGTCTAGTCTGTGTTTATCAGCCCTGCTCTATGGCCAGGCTGTCCTCAGTCACTCTGCACATTGTCATTCGTTGTGTGTGCATTTATGTTTACATCTGTGTGTGCGTGTGTGTTTGCGTGAGCGTGAGGATAAGGGTCATTGTCATAACACATATCACCCTGGCTGGTAAAATCATTTTAATTTACAGTAAAACTTATACATACTTTAGATTAACTTCATTTTAACTATAGAATATTAAAAGAAGATATTTCTTTAACCAGGCTTTTACTGTGTCCATTTTTTGTCCCTCTCTCTTTCACTTTTCATCCCCTCATCTCAAAGTTGCTTTTATGTAGCATTCAGCAACCAATGGGATTCGTGGGTAATTAGAGCTCTTATTAAAGACATGGCAAGCTTTTAATTAAACACACTTTAATGAACTGTTAATGAACTGGTTTCCAATCCAAACAGTTTCCCAGTAGCTTATCTCAAAGAGAGAAAAACAGGGGGAGAGTGGAAAAAAGGGAGAGTGAGGAAAAAGACAGAAGGAGATATCAATCGATCAATCGTAGTTTAATCAGTCACATGATCACCTAGATTCTCTCTCTCTCTGTCTAAACAAAGGGACATTTAACTTTTCATTGTCCTGTGGCTTAATTAGCGACAGATTTTAAGATGTCTTAGTTTCCTAAGGGAGAGAGACCATAGCAATATACCCCAGCCCTTGAATTTGGCTGGCATAACAAAAGATGGCCAGACAAATCAAACAGGATTTGTCATCAACATGGAACAGACAAGGCAGAGACAAGAAATTCATTTCTCACAACTTCATTTCTTTACAACAAAAATTTCGGATACACTCTGTGATCAATTAAATCAAACAAACAAACAAACAAACAGAATCAGTATTCTAGCAGAAATTAGCACAGTATAGTATAACAGGAAGCTTGAATGTTCAGTGCACAAATTCTGCCCTTGCTTTTTTTGCTCTGACCAGACAAGGGAAATGTGCCCACTCTAGAAGACTGGCAGACAAGGTGTTAAAGACAAAGTGACTGACATTGTCTGGAATGGTCTGCCAGAGGTCAGCCTGTTTAAGGGATGAGATAATATAAACCTATACTCAGGAATGAGAGGTCAGCTTGTTTAAGGGAGGAGATAATATAAACCTATACTCAGGTGTGAGAGGTCAGCCTGTTTAAGGGAGGAGATAATATAAACCTATACCCAGGTGCTCTTACAACATAGTAAGTCATCTGAGGAAAAAAAATTATAGCTGGGTTGAACAGCATTATTGTTATAATGTTTCTATTGTTTTGGTTCACTGAGGTGTGTGTGTGTGTGTGTGTGTGTGTGTTTGTGTGTGTGTGTGTGTGTGTGTGTGTGTGTTTGTGTGTGTGTGAGAGCTTGCGCTCACTCACAGCAGGTTCATTTAAATAACAGCTTGGTGGCAACATGGCGTCTAGGGGTGCGTGTGTATGTCTCTGCATTCGTGTGTGTGTGTGTGTGTGTGTGTGCATGTCTCTGCATTTGTGTGTGTGTGTGAGTGTGTGTGTGTGTGTGTACGCGTGTGTGTATGTCCACCACAGACCTGCTTTAGATGAGTGTGCTGGCCCAGCAGGGAATCATATGAGTGTGAAATCTCTGCTGATAGACAGAACAGCCCTGGGGACAGACAGATAAGAAAGATGGATACAAGATGCCAAGGGAAGAGAGAAAGAAGAGATTGAAAGACAAAAGAGAAGGAGAGGGATTGGAATACAAATGGCGACTGTCCCAGGAAAAGATGTGATGGATGGCAAGATAGAGCAGGAGTGAAGGTGTGGAATATGCACAGAGTGAGAGAGCGAGAGAAAGATAGAAAGAGAGATGGATAGATAGCTATGTTCTCACTGTGTTTTTTCTCTCTTTTTGATCCCTTCTCGCTCCTAAAGAGATTATCCGATTTCAAGTAAATGCCTCAGTCAAATGGGAAAGCGGAAAAGAATGTTTTGTTTCTTAATATCTTTTTTTTATTTTTGCTTTCGAGAAACAGATCTATCTCGCTCTCTCTCTCTCTCTCTCTCTCTCTCTCTCTCTTTCTTTCTTTCTTTTTTGAAAATGAAAACGTCTCCAAGGGTTGAGAAGGTGCCATAGCTTCCTGTATAGTTACCACTCATGTCTTATTGGGATTAAAGATTCTGATAGCAGCAAAACAAACCACATTACATGAGCCTGTTACATAATACAAAGCACACGACATTAATTTGATTTCCGATTCAACTAGCGTTTCATCAGTTATTCTATAGCCCTTTTCAAACAATCCACAAATCCTTCCATTCGTCCATCTATATGAAAATAATGCTAAGGTTTCAAAAACCAGTCCAGGTAAAACAAAACAGTGTCTATTCCTAGACGAGAGCACAGTGTCTGATAGACTGGTCAAAGTGCACTTGCCAAGACAATACATTATAGCAGGAACAAACCAAAGGACCCTCATCTGACTGCTAGGATATGCTGTGCTTGAAGAGAGGGAGAGTATGGCACAAAATACAGAAGAAACAATGAAATGGACCCTTCAAACTCAGCCAGAGGGAGAGATAGAAAGAGAGATAGGGGGAGAGAGAGGGAGAGAGAGAAAGAGAGAGAAGGAGAGTAACCTGAAAGTCAAGGGTACTGAGACCTTAAGACTGCAGCTAAAACTGAAATGGACTGATTACTTTCATATTCAAAAGCTTCTAAAGTACTGCCTCTCCAGACTGGAGTGTCTCTAATACACACACGAACACACATGAACACACACACACACACACACACACACACACAAGTTTATATGTATGTCTCATTGGTGTAGATTCAACGTCATTGTAAAACGTATTATTCTGTCCATTGTTTGAACACTGAGCAAATCTGACTGGAATACAAATGGGTTCACTAATACCAGGGCTTGACTCCTCACTAGCCTCTTTCACATACACACACACACGCACTTACGCACACACACACACACTGGGCTCATACACACACACACACACACACACACACCAGGCCCATACACTGGCGCTCCCAAATACACAAATACACACATATAAACACATGTCCACACACGCACACCAGCGTGTCCACATACACACACCACAATCATGCATCCTCAGACACACATTAGTGCACTTACTGTGTGTCTACACACATACAAGTCTAGACACTTTTCACGTGTTATTTCGCTTTGATTCTTTCCTCAGGATTGTGGTGTATGAACAGGTTTTCATCAATTTAAATGTTTTGTTCTTTGGAGTAAAATTAAATTAAACATCTCTTTTTTGTCATTTTTGTCACATATGATTCAATGATTGCATCATTTTTGGCAGAGGTAAAATAGTTTGTTTTAATCATCCCTTTAAGTTGGTCATCCAATATGCCTCCAAGTCCACTGGTGTCTGTGAGCACGTGTGTCAGTGTGTGCGCGCGTGTGTGCATACGCAGTTGTGTTAGGAGTAAACACTGTAAAATGGTGAAGAACTTGTGTGGTACAGTGGCAGAGGGAGGGCTGAGGTAGATGAAGAATAGAATGGAGGCTTCCATTTCCTGTGTGAGAATGGGTTCCTCCCAAAGCCCTTCTCTACGGCTTCATACCAAAACCTCAATCAATTTTCCTCACTGACTCTTCCTCTTCCCTCGTCTCCTTTCTGCCAATATATTCAACACGAACAGTTTGTTTGGATGAAAAAAAATCAAATGCAGTCCAGCCAGTAATGTGCGCGTGAAAGAGACAGAAAGAGAGAGTGAGAGAGAGAGAGAGAGAGAGAGAGAGAGTGGGGGAGAAACAACAGAAAAGAGTCAATCTCTGAAATGTGAATATATATATTTATATATATGTGTGTGTGTGTGTGTGTGTGTGTGTGTGTGTGTGTGTGTGTGTGTGTGTGCGTGCGCGTGCGTGTGCATGCGTGCACATTCGTGTGTGTGTGTGTAGAATCAGAATCAGTCACGTGTGTGTTTGAGTCAGAACCAGTGTTACTTTAAATTGGAATGAGAAGTTATTTAAAGCACAAAGCCATGACTGAGTATGAATATGAGAGTAGAAATTTCTGGAGGAAAACTAGACGTGAATTATGGGGGGTGAAATTATCCACTTGGGTTGGTTGGGCACTCAGACAGGGTTTAGGAAGAAATATATAACCATGCAAAATGTCCTCTCCGCAGTGCAATCTGAAACCACGCGGCTCGAGCTTCCTCGTAAATAACAAAGAATCATATGAGTCCAGAACTCTCTGCTGTACTATCCTTTTCAAACATAAAGGGAAAAAAAACACCTCAAGTACTCACACTTAACATATGTTTATTATCCCTGAAGGAGCTAGTTTGATTGTTGGCGTTTTCGGCATTTGATTGGTGAGTTCTTGCAAAAAGTCGGGTTTATTTCCCTCTGGCACCTCGACCAGGTTCTCTCTCTGATATATCGCTTCCCTTCGTTTGGTTCTTTCACTCTCCCACACATTTGCTTTTATCTGACTTTAAAGGTAAAATAGGTGTGAAGGGAGAGCTGAGAAAAGATTTTATGGCCTGACCATAGTCAAAAAATCATCTTGCAGAGACCAATGGAAGAGAAATTCCAGGTTTTCCCCATATTTTTCCCCCAGATATTCCTTCAAAATTGCATATTTAGCTCATTTAAGTACTTAAACATCAGTGAGCATATGAAGCAGAGATTTGTATAAACAAGGCAGTTTGGGTCAAAGACTTAAGTCAGGGACTAAAAGCCAGTTTCTCTGCGAATCAATAAATTTCAGTATTTAATGGAAGTAAGGAGACATTTTTTTTGGAAAGACATTTACTTCCTACCATTGGAACTTGAGACTTGGACATGATTCAAACAATATCCTTTAAATGAGGACAAGAAAATTACACAGTGAATAAATGAAACCCCACACATTGGAACAGACTGTCAGCCAATCACAGCAGGAGAAAAGGAGAGTTATGCAATGCATGGCTTCATATAAACAATTCTCGCTTGAAAATGAGCCAAAACAAAACCGTTTCGTAAAAAAAATAGATTAGCTGTGCTTTCATTTCTCTTTTCATCACCCCCCTCCCCAACACAAATGCACACACACACACTCACAGACACAGAAACACACACACACACACCACTGTCACCTCAGAGCAGAGGTTCTATCTGTGCCTGAAATAGACACTGCACATGTCACCCATGGTTGAAGCCAAGCATGGCTTCAATAGACAGAGAATGGCAAGTGTGTGTAGAGCTTCCACATCTCCCTTCTAGCTAAACTGTGGGAATTGGACAGATCTGGGTAGACCTCTATTAGAAAACTTCAATGCACTTTGCAGTATAACTTGAAATGAACTGCAGTCTTTGAATTTAAATGTCAGTTTTGAAATAAACGTTTGGTTAAGTTTTTTTTTTTAATGTAACTTTAACTTCGGTTTTCAGATTAGTTTTAATTTACTTATCTTAAAAAATGTTTTGGGAAATAAACCTACTGCATAATATCTAAAGATGAAAAGAAGACCAGGATTCCCAATCCAGAAACCATGACATCAACTCATTGCTTTACTAAATTACAGCAGCCATCCTCTGGAAAATCCTTTTTTTGTGAGGATGCTATCTTACTGTTTTTACACATACAATGTCAGTCGAGGTTTGGAAAATTATAGTCTACATAAACATCCTCATACACATATTGCAGCAGGCCATGAGAGAAAAAAAAAGAAAAGAGAAAAGAAAGAAACGGTGATGTAGGAAGGCAGATTGCTGTTTGGACAACACACTGACTCAGAATGAAGAGGTGAAAATGCTCTCATTAATATGAAGAACTCTTCCACGTGGTCAGACTGACCTCAAATCTTTCCATTTTTCATCTCTGCATATCAGTTGTTATCAGACAACTTCTCACTCTCATAACACAGACAGCAGAGTGAGCTGAAAAAAAAATGGAAACTGGACTGAGAGAGAGAGAAAAGTGGTAGAATTTTCTAGGTCAGTGTTAGGTGGGTTTATGGCTTAATTAATTGTTCCATCATTATGGGTCCTGTTCTTCATTGCACCAGAGTGTATGTGTTTGCGCCTGGGTGTATCTTCTTGAATGACCTGAATTACTGAGTAGCAATCTAAGACTGGGATCACAATGTGTGTGTGTGTGTGTGTGTGTGTGTGTGTGTGTGTGTGTTTGTGTTTGTGAGCATGAGCCAACATTGATGATGCATTCACAAATCTTCACACATGGAATGAAATGTCATTTCCCATGTCTCCTCTCCCTGCCATCACCACAGAGGTTGCGACCCCTGAACTGTGAAATAAGTTCATGCACATCTGGAGGCGAGCGTGCCAATCCAGCGTGGCTGCACTCCGAAAAATGGAAATGATGGATGAGAACACTTCCCAAAGGTACCCAAGAGTACAAAAGCACTTTTTTCTTGGGAAATTCTTGGGAAAGATGGAATGAAATGAACAGAGGTGCTTCAGTAGTAGAGGTAGAGATGGCAAAGGAGAGGTAGCACAATGACTGGAGAGGACAGGGAAATTAGAGTACCTACATGAAGTCCAACAGAAGCAACTCATGTGCCTGCTCAGCATCTAGAAGTATGAAAATTGAAGGAGAAGTTGCTGTTTGATACTTTGAGAAAAAAGAAAAATTCTCTAAAAGAACATTTTTTCAGCAACCATCTAAAGTCAGCAACCATCTAAAGGCTTCCTGATCTCCTCCTCGTGGAGCTTCCGAGAAACATCTCTCCCTTCCATCTCTCCTTCTTCCTTTGAATTTCATGCTGTTTCTGTTTCTTCCCCTTATAAACTACACATGACTGTTCTCTATCGCCCTCCAGGTCCTCTGTAGGCATTCCTGGACGAATTGGACACCCTCCTCAGCTCCTTCCCTGAGGACAGCACCCCCATCCTGCTGCTTGGAGACTTCAACATTCCGCTGAATTCTACTCAGTCTGATGGCCTACTCTCCCTCCTTCAGTCCTTTGACTTTACCCTCACGGAGTCCCCTGCAACACACAAGGGTGGCAATCAACTGGACCTTGTCTTCACAAGAGGCTGCCAAGTTCCTGATCTCACCGTCACACCGCTTCACGCCTCAGACCACTTCTTCATGTCTTTCTCTCTCTCGATCTCACCCTCCCTGAAATCCCCTGCTCCCACGCTGCCAGTCTCTGCTAGGCGCAACCTTCGCACCCTCTCCTCTGGCGCCTTCTCTTCTATGGTCTGCTCCTCTCTCCCATCTGTGGAAGCCTTCTCTCTTCTTCCCATGGAGGAGAAATCCTCTACAGTCCTCTCCGCACTGGCCTCCTCCCTGGACACCCTCTGCCCCCCCGTCACCAAGCCGGCTCGCCTCTCTGCTCCCAGTCCCTGGCTGACTGATAGCATTCGTGCTGACAGAGCCAAACTTCGCGCGGCTGAACGGAGATGGCGGAAATCAAGATCCCTCTATCCTACTACCACTCTCTCCTTTCTTCTTTCTCCTCTACCCTGTCCTCTGCTAAATCTGCCTTCTTCCACTCCAGGATCAACACCGAAGCGTAACCCTCGATAACCAGCTAACCTACTCCGGTCACATCGCGGCAGTCACTCGATCCTGCAGATTCTCCCTATACAATATCAGGAGAATCCGCACATTCCTCACACAACAGGTGACCCAGCTCCTAGTCCAAGTGCTTGTCATCTCCCGCCTGGACTACTGCAACGTCCTACTGGCTGGCTTACCGACCTGCGCCATCAGGCCGCTCCAGCTCGTGCAGAACGCCGCTGCACGCCTGGTCTTCAACCTCCCTAAGCACTCTCATGTCACTCCGCTGCTTACTGCGCTCCACTGGCTTCCGGTAACTGCCCGCATCCAACTCAAGACACTGGTACTGGCCTACCAGGCAACAAGAGGCTCCGCCCCATCATACCTTCAGTCTCTAATAACTCTGTATACCACTACTAGAACCGCTCTACGACCTCTGGTCAGCTGACGGTCCCCTCACTTCGGGAAGCCGGCAGCCGCTCCTCCCGACCACGCCTCTTTTCCGCCATTGCCCCGAGGTGGTGGAACGACTTCCCTCATACAGTTAGGACTGTGGAATCCCTCACCATCTTCCGCAAGGAACTGAAAACCCACCTCTTCAGAACCCACCTATCCCCCTAAGCCTAACCCCCTTTCCTTAAAAAAAAAAAAAAAAAAACCTTGTCTTGTATCTATGTTTGTCTAAGAATTCCAGGGCGCCATACGAAGGAGTAAATTGACGCTCAGTCTTTTTAGCGATGTATGCTTATGAGGTATTAGGAATCCGACTGATGCACTGATTGTAAGTCGCTTTGGCTAAAAGAGTCTGCTAAATGCTAAATTGTAATTGTAATTGTAAGTCTCAGTCACATCATTGTTCCCTTTAGTCCTGGTAAGACATGAAGCTCCACAGTCAGGGTTCCTAGTCACTAATCAGCAAGAGAATCAGATGAACAAACACACACACACATACACACACACACACACACACACATATATGCCGTATCCTGAGGCTCCCTCTTTAGACAACTAGACCCTGAGATCACATTGATCATATATTTACCTCTAGTTGCATAGACTAAACAAAAGGCGAGGAGAGCTACCATCAGCATAGCATTACCCTTTGAGTTAAAATGTCAGTGGCCTCAGAGGCCCAGTTTAGCTAGTTATTCCCTTGTTCCCTCCAGCAACAAAAGAGAAAAATACAGAAGAATGGAAAATAAGGAAAAGGCCAACATCAGCTTGTTTAATACAAGAGAAACCTCTCCATGCAAATGAGACCTTCCAAGACATGACAAAAGAAGCTGATTGGACAAAAGGAAGCAGTGTTGCTGCCAGAAAGAGAGAGAAAGAGAAAGAGAGAGAGACACAGAAAGAGAGAGGAGGGAAGAGAGGGGGGGGGGGTTCAATGAAAAGGGCCAAAGATCAGAAAGCGATCGTCATATCCACAGGGCAATAATACTGTGAGTGAAACGTTCTGATAGACATTCTACAAATTCCTTCAGACAGTAAACTGGCACTGATAGGGATGAGTTGGTCATCCTGTTGTTGATTTAAATGTCTTCTTGTCTTTCGTCTGTCCCCTGAGGCCACGCCCACTCGGCAGACCACTGCCCAAACTCCCACCCTCTCGCTGTGTGACATTTGCTAATAAAGGCCAGATCAAACAAGACCATCCCCAACAGACACACATAGCGTCACACAAAGACTCTTGCTCACATTTCTCCCTAATTTACCTCTCATATTTCTTGCTGAAGGCACTTAAAATTGAACTCTAATACACAGCACCCTAACACCATTCTGATTGGTGGAAATGAGGCACATTCTGGGCACTGGAGGACCTATAAGGCGAGAGCTAGCGCCCACCAGACTCAGGGACACACTCGTAAAGAATGAGGGTGGCAGCCAGCCACCAATTTACTCCTTTAAAACACGAGAAAAAGAGCAAGATTAATTACCACTGATAGACACTTACAGCAAGCCACTGGAATGCCAAGTGCTCTCTCTCCTTTCATTCAGCTAATTGCATGCATGCTGTTTTTGTGGGCCTATCTGTGCGCAAACCCAATTTACTGTACAATAAAACCAAGAGTGAGAGAGAGGAAGGGAGAGAACCAAGGGAGGAGAGAAACGTCAAAGTGTGATGTCAAGATTACCTCTACACTCTCTCTTTCTCTCTCTCTCTCTCTCTCTCTCTCTCTCTCCTTTTCTATGGTAAATTGTTCCTTTCCTGATAAGGGTAGTGGTGTATTTATTCTTATTCTATAGTACTCTACTGAGGCTCAATGATTTGAAAATTTTGTCATTTACTTTCTCTGGAGTTCAGATCTTCTGTCCCAACAACAGTGAAAATGTCCAAGACAGACATGCAGTGGCATACATTTTGGCTCAGTTCCACACTAGTAAGGGCTTCCGGCACATAGCGGGAAAGCAGGGGCGTCTGGGAAAGCTCGGAAACAAGTATGATGTCCTGAAAGTCTATGGTTCAGCCAGAGTGTACAATAGGGTTTGAGAAGGCAGTTTGGTTTCATAAGAGCTTCAACTTCAAAAACCACATGTCCCACACCACAATTATCTAACCGCCACCACTCAGAAAAGGTCCAATCAAATCTTCCCCCGTGTTTCTCAGCCACAGAGGTCCAACCAACATTCCTTTAAGAACACGAGAACTCTTGTAACCGCTCAGTGGGTTTGAGGCTAACCATGGATAATGATAACTATTTGTGCTAAGACGTCTGCAATGTTGAAAGATGGTTCTGTGTCTCCCATTTGGGGGACATTTATATTCAAATGTTTCCATTGATATTTGAGGCTAGGGGATTGTTGGTTAGATTATGGTTTGTATGAAAACAGAGCACATGCCTGTTCCCACACCAAGAACATTTGATTTAGCCAAATATGCTCATCATTTTAGGACAAACAAAGCCATTACCCTAAAAGCCAGTTATCAGACAAATCTCAGGGTTAGTATTGGTGTGTGCTTTAGATTAAGAATATACAATGACAGGCTTAGACACACCACTCAAGCTTTTCAATGGTCAATTAACCATGATAACATTCAAGTGTTTGTGAAATAGCACTGTTACACACACACACATACACACACACACACACACACACACACACACACGAGAGAAAAACTCGAGCAGTCAATTGGTATCACATGGGAATTAAGACAACTGTCCTCTTCCATGTAGTGTGAGACAATGAGTTCAGGTTCAACAGCTTCTGCAGGGGCAGTGGAGCGTGTTAATTACCCACAGTCGACCAACAGCTACAGCAGCTATAGACTGGAGCACACTCCACAATTCCCTTTCAGCCGGAGAGACAGAATAAGAGACAGAAGGATGAACAGGAGAGATTCTGGAAATGGTTAGAACAATTCACTCCACTGGTGTCTCACTGCCTCACTCTTAACAGAGCGTGAATAAAGTACTCCACAATTCTTCCCATTTTACTAATCAGTGCCAGATATCACAAGTCCCATACCACAAATGCCATACCACTCTGAACCATTCCATAATTCATCACATTATACCATGCCAAGGCCAAAATGTAATAACATCCAAAATCTAAGAACTTATTACATTTTCAGCTAGTTATTACATTTTGGGGCTTTACACACCACACCATACTATACTATATTTCACTTTACTTTATTACACTATACCATTTTTTACACAAATATCTCACACAATACCATGCTACACTATAGCATACTATATCATACTATACTATTTTTTTTCAAAACCATTCTGTACAACAATATATTACACAATATCATGCTACACTGTATCATATCAGATACTCCGTACTATACAATGGAATACTACATTATATTACACCATACTGTATTACACTATATTACATATTACCAAATACTACACAGCACTACACTATAGGATATTACACTACACCATAAAACATCATTTATAGCATCAAATATCTGCTTTTGGTGATTTACAAGAGGAAAATAGCCTTTTTGTTTTCATTAATAAGACATTTCACTACTTAGAAATCGTATTAATAACATTCATGCAATATTTCTATGATTAAACATCCTACACTCTCTGTCACACATATCCCTTTTTCAAATGATGGTGATAGGTTCAAGTACTAATCTTTTTGTTTGAAGATTTGAATGCCAATGAAGTGAGCAATCCTGCAGCTACTTAATTCAGTGCAGTTTCACATCCAGCGACTTTTATTCCAAAAACTTGCAGGTCAACTTTTATGAATACAATTAACTTTGTACTGGCATTTAAATTAAAGTTAAACATTTATTAAATGTTAGGATAGCTGTGGGAGAGATGGGACAGATATAACATTCTAATTTCCAAGTCAAATCTGTCTAGAAAATCTCAAGGCAAACATCTGAGGAGAAACATCATTTGCTCTGAGTTTGCATTTAATGTCTGAAAAGCTTCCATTTTGTCTTCTTCAAACAGCTCAGTGCACTGCATCATATCCACAGCTCCACTCTCAGCATGATGCCTTCTGTCAGCCATATGAAAAACACACACAGTGCTCAAGATTTCACAGACAAAATCACAAACACACACACACACACACACACACAAACACACGTATCCATACGCACATACACACACACACACACACAACCACACACACACACACACACACACACACACACACACACACACAAGCAAATGTGCACATAAACAAACGCGCAGACACAAACACAAATACAGCGTAAGTGAACATCTTTGTTGTAGACAAAAGCCACTAGGCGCAGTGCTATATAAATCTCCCTGACCCAAAACGCACACTGGTCATGCAAGCACACACAAGCACGCGCACGCACACACACACACACACACACACACACACACACACAAGGTATTAGATGTAAAGACCTATGCAGGTCCAGAGGGTGGTTATTCTAGATGGAAAAATTAAAGAATTTCAAAACACTGATGTAATCCAGCTGTCATCAGTCCCTCACACAATTAGCAAAAGAGAGAGAGAGAGAGAGAGAGAGAGAGAGAGAGAGAGAGAGAGAGAGAGATCATTCAGCTGTGCGAGCTCTGAGGAGGGGTTTTATTAAGCTTTCATCTGCCCGCCCTCCTCTGTTCTCTTCACCTCCCTCATCTTCCTCATTCTCATTCTTTTATTCTCTCTCCGCTCTTCACGTCTGTCTGATACTCCTGGCGTCCCTCTGATTCATCCTCATCTCTGTCTGTCTCGCTCTCTTTCTCTTTTTCTCTGTCTCTATCTCTCTCTTTTTCCATTAATCTCTTTTGGGTCACCACGTTTCTCAGTGCCATCAAGCTGAGATGAGTAAGAGTGCGGATGGCAGGCCTCTTTCTCTCCAGCCTGCTACATCTCTCTTTCATTCCCCTATTAATTAACAAAGCACTTTTGTTAATCTAATTGTAGGTGTTGTGTTCTCCCCTTGCATAATAACTTACCTTGTGGCTACATGGATCCTAAATGAAATGTGGCATGAGGAAAAGCGTACGGATAGTTTATTAAGGATTGGTTAAACAGAACATGAACGTCATTCCATAGGGAATTCTGATTACGCGTCTCACATTGGGAATGCTGAATTGGACTGTAACAATGAGCCAAGAAGGATGGAGAGGAAACTGTGGAGAATTGATTAGTGGGATTTTTCTAAATATTCCTGCTAATCTGCACAGATTATTAGAGACATACGGAAATGAAGAGCATTTGAATACTACATTTAAACCAAATTCAGTTAGATTCTATTTGTCTTTGCTTGCATGTGTGTGTCTGTATGTGTGCGCATGTGTGTGATTTCTAAACCGTCACACCAAGAACTGATTGACATTGTCAGACATGACCACACACACACACACACACACACACAACAAACACACCGCGGAGTCACTGCTGCAGGTGAACAGTGTGTTAGCGTGTGAGCATAAAAAAGAATGTGAAAATCCTTATTGCTCTTTTCAACCACACAAAAAAAAACCCCAACAACAACAGAACGTCTCCTCTTCCTCAGCACCTTGCTGAAGGCCCGCTCTGTTCCTCTGTCACTACGAGTGTAAATAATCCTTTCTTTCGCCCTCGGGCAACGTGAGAACGAGAGATTAAACAGATCACAGGCTACAGCTCTTCAAAGAGAGGCAGCGGCAGAAGAGGAGGAGGAAAAAGAAGGGATCCCACCAGCCAGGTGACGGAGAGATAGCAGAAACAACGTCCCCCTCATCTCTCTCATCCTCCACAGGGCTCAGGGCCCAGCTGCTACCCTGCTCCGCTACTGCTACGACTTCACGCTTAAAAAAAAAAACACCGCCAACAAGCCTTTTTTTCTCTGCTCTTCGGATCACTGCCATGTGATGTGTTCTTGCATTGTTGGTTTTTTTTTTTTATTTATTTACTCATGCCTGTCCCGTTTGGTGTCTCAGTGAATTGGCTGGTCACTGCTGTGTTCCATTTCCCCTCGTTGGAGAAAGCATGTTGTGCCTCATTCTGTGACTGGCTAATTTATGCATGAATTATTCATGGATTTGTTTTCATTTATTTATTTCTTTATTTGTGCATTTTTCTTCAACACATTCCATGTCAGCGTGTGTTGACAGGTTCCATTAATGGTTTTTCTTGATGATGAAAATTGTGTGTGTGTGTGTGTGTGTGTGTGCGTGTGCACGAAGAGAAAAAGAGAAAAGAGAGGATTCCTCTTGAGAGAAAGATTATCACATTTTCTCTTCCTGCTCATCATGACAGAGAGGGTGCTGAGATTAGGGATTAAAACACAGAGAAATAGGGGGAGATGAAAGGAGATAAAAACAGAGCAGCATGCCCATAGCGAGGGTCAGATGTTGAGTTGGTTTGGAGTAAACTGATGAGTCTCGCTGCGGCTTCTGGTTCAGTTCCAGAAAATTCCACAAATCAGGTTGATTTTTGACATCGTTCCATTCACCAGACTAAAACTTACACTTACTTAGTGTCTCCCAAGCAGTATTCTCTAGAGATTTGAGCGGTGATAACTGAGTTGGAATATACTGTGCTGTATTGTGCCTGGGGGCGCACAGTGGCGCAGTGGGTAGCGCTGTTGCCTCGCAGCAAGAAGGCCCCAGGAATGATTACTGATCAGGAGGGTAGGGTCCTTTACTGTGCAGAGTTTGCATGTTCTTCCCATGACTGTGTGGATTTCCTCTGGGAGCTCTGCCCCCGCCCCCCGTCCTAAGACATGCAGCTCAGGTGAATTGGAGATACTAATGTGTGCGTGAATGTGTTTGAATGAGTGTGTGAATGTGTTTGTCCCTCTAGAGGTGTAGCGATTCATCGTAGCACAATACATTGTGCTAAAAATGTGACGGTACGCATCGTATAAGTTGGTGGTATGCATCATATAAATTCATCAGCGGTAGTAAATAAATACATAAAATGAAAGTAGTCACCTGTCTCATTATTTATGTTGCCAGTGCACAAAGTCATACGTCACGTTTCCGGCATTCCAATCGAGGCCGCACGTTTTACATGTTTCAGTCTTAGAAAAAAGAGATTTCATAAACAGACTAGCAGCCTCAATGTGAAACATTATGAATGTGGCTGGAACAGAGACTGAAATCGAGGACGCGCCACCCACCTTTAAATCAGAAGTGTGGCAACATTTTGGCTTTCTGATCATTCAACAGGAGAATGGCTAAAAGGCTACAAAAATAAACTGACAAAACGAAGATGCTATGCAAACACTGTAGAAAAACTGTCAGCTACACTACTGCTAATACCACGAATACGAAGCAGCATCTACAACCCCACCACGACAAACTCTGGTCAGGAGATGTGAGAAAGAAAGAGCTTAAAGGCCAAACTTTTTTAGAAAAAAGTTTCGCATCCCCGTTGCCTCACATGTGCAAGAGCACAGGATATCACCACATCCAAAGGAATGTTTATCACTACGACATGAGAATATCATCGGTAGTCAACGACGAAGGATTTTGCCCACTACTTGCCCAAATATGACATCCCGTCATGCTCGCACTTGAGTCGGTCTGTAATACCAGCCTTGTACAACGAAGCAAAAACCGAAGTGAGAGAAATTCTGAAAAGTGCGGAGAGTGTGGCGATGACGACAGATGGGTGGACGTCCAGGGCTGTTATAATAACGGCTCATGTTATCAGTAGTGAGTGGATACTGAAAACTTTTGTGTTCCAAACGTCCGCTTTTTGAAACACGCACAAGAACAAACATAGCTGAAGTTTTAAAATCAGCAGTATCAGCAGTGTTTGTAACAGTATCGTAGCTCATTAACTTGTGTCCAAATTTGAGTGTTGTGTGCTGAGGTGCAATTTTCATGATTTCGTATAAATGTGATATAGACACACCCATTCAATTTGATATTATTTTATGTATGGAGACTATTTAGTTTGTCTAGCTTTCAAAGAATTCTTCCTAGGTTAAGCTGTCATCACTTTTGGTTTCATGGTAGACAACAATAGTTCAGCATTGTTAATGCATCAAAAACAAATCTGTTGTTTTCATTCCAGTGACAGTTCAACTGATTTTTCTAAAAATATCGTGGAAGAATCAAACCATAAACATAGTACTGTGAATCGAATTGAACCATGTTGTTGAACCTGTATCGTTACAACCCTAGTGTCTGCCCTGCCATGGACCGGTGACCTGTCCTGGGTGTTCCCCCGCCTTTCAACAATGAATACTGGGATAGGCTCCAGCCGCCCCCCCCCCCCCCCGCCCCCCCCCGAACCTAATTAGGATAAGCAGCTTAGATAATGAGTGAGTGAGGGAGTGTTGTGCCTGTAGATTTCCTGTCTGCTTGTCCCTCTCTTCAATAGCAGTTTTTTGTGCGTAAGCTGTGTGTGTGTGTGTGTGTGTGTTTGTGTTTGTGCAATAACTTAGCTTTCAAATCAACCAATCAGAGTACATGCAAATACTGGGCTATGTTCTCTCTCCAGCGTCTGGCTTTTAGCCAGTCCAGTACAGCAGTTGCCAGCACACCCTGGAGATGAGTTGCATGCTCTAACACCAAAAACCCAGCCAAAAGTCCATCTCATCCACACACACACACACACACATCCACACGCACATCCACACTGACATGGAGAGAGAAGACAGGGTCTACTGTGAGAATGTGAGACGTACAAACCTGATGGGAAACTTTATTTCAGGCCCGTTTCCATCCACAGCTATTTAAAGGCTAAACTTAAACATGTACATATGTTTGTTAGTCAAACTATATCAAACTACATCCCTATAGTGATGCCACAGGAGCAGATTACTCATTAGTGAGGGGTCAGTATGTGTGTGTGTGTGTGTTTGTGTGTCCTCATGAGGATATAAATATTTATCAAGTTGAGATTAAGTGGTTCAGGTTAAGGTAAATGATTATGTTATTGGGTTATTAATCTTACGTTACAGTGAAATGGAAGTCAAAGATAAAAACGTGCTTCTATTTCTGTGTACTCATATTTTGGTTTGTGTGTTTGTGCATGTGAGCAATCAGCATCAAATGACACTTTCTTATATAGGGAATAATGGTGATTTGTTGTGATAATGAGATTTAATCAATGAAGTCTCCTGCATTCAGACTCATATTACCTTCTAAAAGTGTAGCTTTGATGTGATTAGTTTTAAATGAGTTTTTTTTTTTTTTTTTTGCTGTTGTATGCTGACAAATGGCACTGCTCACACCATGCAGTCAAAACGTCAGTCAAATTAAAGGCATTTCTCATCCCTAATTGAACGACGTTGTCAAGTTGTTCTATGTGTGTGTGTGTAATGCATTTTCAATCACTGTGAGAGAGTTGAGGGTGAGTGAGAGCTGGTTGGACCTGGAGGCCACACTGCAGTTTACAGACATTGCTCACATTTACTGATCGAAGTATGATACCTTTCCCCTTTTAGTCACTCCCTCTCTCTCTCTCTGTCTCTCTCTCTGTCTCTCTCTCCATTCACTCAACCTT
Source organism: Chanos chanos (assembly GCF_902362185.1). Taxonomy (NCBI): domain Eukaryota; kingdom Metazoa; phylum Chordata; class Actinopteri; order Gonorynchiformes; family Chanidae; genus Chanos; species Chanos chanos. Next base: position 36,405,254 of record NC_044497.1, read on the forward strand.
ACAGTACCTTATTAATTGCAAGTGACCCCATAAAAAATTTCAATGACATGTAAATACATTGATATTTCAACAATGCCACCTAACACCTTTTGGATAAAATTGTTTTCATGCTCTTTTCTATTTCTTGGACCATTTGTGCATGAGTGTGTGTGTGTGCGTGTGTGAGTATGTGCGTGTGTACTCTCAGTCTGGTAGGTTTTAGGTGGTGTTAATGTAGCTGTGTGAGACATATGTGTTATTATGGTCGTTCTTTTCCATTTAAAAAGACTGGCGCCGTTTTATATTACTAAAGTATTGATTGTTTCTAAAATTCACTGACTCTGCAACCATACTAGAAAGAGAGATTAAGGCTAGAGTGAACAGAAAAGCTTTCTCATTTTGACCATGTGTGTGTATGTGTGTGTGTGTGTGTGTGCGTGTGTGACTGAGAGAGAGAGTATTAGTGCATGGTCTGTATGTTACTAACTGTCACTTAAAGCTCTATGCGTATCTCAGATTTTCACTGTAGTAGTTAGAATGCACCAGGGGAAACCCTCATGCATACACACACACACACACATACACACACATACAAACACACACACACACACACACAGAGACATGTACACGTATATAAACTCCCCCTGAGTTTAGCACAGTGACTCACAAGCCCAGGGGTGTGTGCTCTCCACGGAGTCTCTTTCTTTCTTTCTCTTTCCCTGTTTGATCATTTTCACAGCATCACAGTGTGAACAGAGAGAAAAAGAGAGCCTTCTCTCCCGCTCTTGAGCTTACAGGGGAAAAGCTTCTCTCCCCCATCGCTGTCGATCTCCACAGAGGCAAAGAAAGAACAGACTATGGGAAGAAAGGAGAGAGATTTTAAAGTGGGTGCTTTTAAAAGCTTTTCCATCCCTGGACTGGGAGATCAGTTCACACACACATACACAGATGTGCACACACACACACACACACACACACACACACACACATGCACCGACACACATATGCATGTACACACACACACACACACACACACACACAAAAAAAGCTCTATCCATTCTGGGTGTCTTCACCAGAAATCACAGCTTGTCAAAAGTAATCACAACTCTTTTTGATGAACTGCATCAGGCTCATCGGGAATATTGTTTTTCTAGAGGGATGTCGCCACACTATTACTTTTAACAGTGGGTACTCTACATAGTACACACACGCACACACACAAAGACCCATGCTTAACACATATCCTGTCCAGTCTTTAGGTTCTGACAAAATGTCTGACTGTTCTTCCATTGTCTTAACTCAGTCTTTCCTTACACAAAGTTTATTCGGTTCTTTCCATTTTTCTGTTTGTAAAGTCATACATAAAGTTAATACAAAGTTGAGAAATCCACACACCACCAAATAATGTGTTATTGATTTTTTTTTTCATCCACTTATTTTTCTCTGTTTTTGCTTGAGGTGTTTTGTTGTTACTTTGTCAATAGTTTTGACAGAAAACTATATCAAATTAAAAAAGAAAAAAAAAGACTACTTAACCTCTCTTCATTTTAATCTTTCTCTCTTCTATCCATTCTTGCTCTATAAAGTGTAAACATATCTAAATGTATCTAGCATTTACTATCTGTAGAGAACACATAACTCCAAATGTACAGAATCCCATTCAGCCTAAATCTCTACAGTGTTTTTCAGTTCCCACGATATGATTCTTTTTTTAAATGACCACGCTTGAGGAAGCTGTCTGTGTGGTTTGTTGTTCATTTTAAGTCTTGGTGCAGTTTGTCCATGGGTTTGTCTCATCTTCTCCTCCTTCCTCATCTCCATTTATCTTTTCTCATTCTTATCACGCCTTTTTTTCCTTCTCTCTGAACTTAAGAATTTAATGGGAAGAACATTTGTCAGGAGTCCTGGACACAATCTGTAATTAGGTTACGAACTTTGTCTTCTGAGTCTCTATCCGCCCACCCCCCCCCCCCCCCCGATCTGTCTCTCTGTTTTATCCCTTTTCACCAAAGACAGGCACTTGCTCTCATGGCAAAGAGAATAGCATATGAGAGGAGAATACGATTGCTCCTCTCCCCAGAGATCACACGGCCTCGTGTAGCTAAACCCAGCTCAAAAAGCAGGCAAAAGTCTTTTTAATTAACAATAATGATCTTTCTCTGAGTCTTATGAGGGTGATAAGGTGAGGGGAGAACAGAGAAAAATGGAGAAAGAGCTCGCTCTCTTTCTCTCTCTCTCTATCTCTCTCTCTCTCTCTTTCTGTCCTTTCTCTCTCATTCTTCATGTAACACAAAAAAGAGAAGTTTTCCTGTTGAAATTCAGTGCTTCAGGAAAAAAAAAGAAGAAGAAGAAATTCAGTGCTTCAAATGAAAACTGCACATTCTGTTTTTCCATCAATTACAAGCCTCATATAAAATGAAAGGTGAGATGTCGTAATGAAAAAAAAAAAAGAAAGAAAAACATCTGACCTTTTCGATTTTCCTTTCCATGGTATCACAAAGGCAAATGTGAAAAATCCCATGTTGGGGGCTGAGTCATCATTTCCTCTGCTTGTTTCACGCTAATTTAATATGGAAATCAATTACAAGGTTATTTTAATGTTGCGGCAAACTGGCAGTGTAATTTAAGGCAGATCTTACCCAGGGATTTGAAGGATTATGATTTGCAATATCTGTGTGTGTGTGTGTGTGTGTGTGTGTGTGTGTGTGTGTGTGTGTATGTGTGTGCGCACGTGTGTGTGCATGTGCATGTGCAGAAATATATCTATTCTTGGTTCATGGCCATTGAAAAAGAGGTGATGTGACACTGTACATGCCAACCTTTAAAATAAAGGAGGAAGGTAAGACAGCTTGGTAGACTCCTTCCTATTATGGGCAAATGGAGATTTTCTTTGTCTCGTATCATCTTAGGCATACTTGTCAAAGGTCTCAAGCACAGGATTCTGTAAAGCTGCCCTGTGACAATATCAACTGTGAAAGCCACCGTATTAAATTAATTCAATTCAATTCTACTACCCATTAATAAAGCTGTAACACCTTTGTAATTGTGTGATATACCCTAAAGAAGCAGTGAAACAGCAACATACATAAACAAACATATTGACTCTTCGGCAGTGATTAATGTATGATAAGGCTCTCTGTAAGTGTGAGCACAAAGACTAGATCTGACTTAAATGGATTGGATAAAAAAAGAGTAGATAAATGAAGCAGGTAAAAGATTCAGGGAGAGGTTTTAACATACCAGTGAACACACTCAACTCCAGACAGATCTCACAAAACCGTCCTGATTATCTCATAAGTATGTGTGCGTCAGTGTGAGAGTGTGCAAATGTTTCCATTCAAGTGTGTGTGTGTGTGTGTGTGTGTATATGTTTGTCTTATATAGTACAAGATACAGCCCTCTCTTAGTCCTCAGTCTCTACATTTTGTGAAGAGGTAAGGGCCGAGTTGTCGCTCTGAGTGAGTGAGAATGGGGGGGAACAGAGGGGAAAGAATCATTTGAGCTTATCAGAACCCTGCCACAGTAATCCCGGTTCCGCTTTTACAGGGAACAGAATCACCTGGAGAGAGCTTTACGCCCAGAGCCAAAAACATTCCTCCGGCCCATGGAGAAAACTTCACAAACAGCAAGAAACAGACAGGCAGAGACCCTCTTATCTTCCCCAACACTCACATTGGACACACACAAGTCCTTGTGCATGCGTGTGTGTGTCTGTCTGTCTATCTGTGTGTGGTCAGAAGGGTTTTAATACCACTGCTTTCAAATAACTTTTGGTTAAAATAGATATGGTTGATTAAACGTGTGTGTGTGTGTTTGTGTGTGTGTGTGTGTGTGTGTGTGTGCGTTTGTGTGTGTGTGTGCATGTGTGTGTCTGTACCAGGGTTTCCGTTACCCAGTAATTACCGGGTTTTGCCTGGTACAATTTCTAAAACAAAAAATGATAAATTAAAAACCTGTCAGTCAAAATGTCCAGTAAAAATGCTCATACAAAACGTAGCTATAAAGGTTATAGCTACATAGGACATTTGTGCTTTGACAGCAAAACAGCCTATTAACAGCATTGCAAGCTGCAAAGACACATTTAACACATTTGATTTCAAGTCAGCAGCAGAGGACTTTCAGATGTTACAAGTTACAGATGTTTCACAGCCTACATTTTAGCAGCTAATATTGAGGTTTTGCTTAATTGTTACTGTTCATTAAACAGTCAAACTGATTTGAGGTTGTTGTCCTTCTTTTGTCAACCTAGGTGCACAATGTATTTGCGTTTGTAACATAGACTGTTATTAAAATGTGACCGGTAAATTTCAAATTTGTCCAGTAAAATAAATTCTTTCCGAACACCAGACCGGCAAGCAAAAATCCTAACGGAAACCCTGGCCTGTACGCATGATTCTGTTTGCTTGCATGGGTCCACATGCCTGTGTGTAACCACACATAGGGGTGTCTGAGTGTGTGTCAACACCAGGTGGATAACTGCCACAATATCACTCATTCAAGTAGACCACCTGTACATCTCACACACACACACACACACACACCCACACACACACACCCACACACACACATACACACACACACACACATCCCTACACCACCCCTCGCAGGCATATAAATAATGTTTTACATCTTCACCGAGGCACTGCACTGGAGCCTCCAGGTTCTCATCAGTCAGTGTGCGACCCAGGTGGGCTGGCACTTAATGCACTGAACAGAGCACAGGGCCACAAAGAGCATGCACACACACACACACACAGTCCACAAAGTAACTTCATCTTCTAGAACTTCATCCACAACTCTCCAGGGATCAAGAGAGAAGACGAACAAAGTCTTGTTAAAAACAAAAAAAAAAGCAACCATCCCCATCTGCTCAACTCCTCTATTCTAGGGTGTTTTTTTGTTTGTTTTTGTTTTTTTAACAAGCCAGACTAATATCAGGTTACAGCCATCTGTCTCAGCAGAGTTTAAGATGTGGACAGTTCACTGTAAATACCAGCCCACACAGCTGAAATAGGTCAAAGGGGCATCCAAAATTTGTGCAAAATAAAGCAACATTGACCACATCCATCTCACAATTGTCTATTCATTTCAATGTACAAATTCATCTCTACTTTCATTAGTAAAATTAGTGGACAGTTTCATCTGAGGCAAAGAAGTGAAATATGACCATTAGTCTCACATGATAAGATATCTACGTGTGGTGGGGAAGAAATCCTATCTTCTGTGGTAGGAAAAATGACATGAGATCTGAAATCTAAGCGAAAATTCCTTGTCTGGAAAACCGATCTTCCATATATCCTCGATCCTCCATCCTCGTAACTTTTACACAGACACGTTTAAAACTGAATTCACAAGCTCAGGTAACGTGTCGGCTTTGACAGAGTGCTCTATTATGGATCTCTGGAGTCCAGTTACCCTTTGAACTAAAACACATGGACCAGGTGTAGATCTTTGTGTTTGATGGATGTCCCTACAGCCGATAAAATTTCTCACTTTCCACCTCACTTTCTCAGATCTTACACGAAAATCCAGCAGAACCTGGGAAATATGAAGAATGATTAGAAAAAAAGAGAAATAAATGAAAAAAAAAAAAAAGTCCGGAGGGGAAACAGTTTGAGCAAAGGAGAGATGATGACACAGTGACTCACTTTAGATTTTAGAGAGACAGATAGAACGAGAGAAGACAGGCAAAGAAAAAGTGAAAGCGAATAAAGCAGATGAATCTGAAGAGAGGGTGAGACAATGAGAGGGGAGTAGAAAGATAGAGAGGTATGAGGTGGTGAGGAGGTTGGTCTGGTAAAAAACCCTTGTTGATAAACAGCAGTCCCGGAGGTCTCGCCATGTGTACTGTGATGTGGTATGGTGCAAGGTGAGGAAACAGCAAATCAAAACAAGGTTATTCTGTTTGAGGCTGCATGTACATACACACACACACACACACACACACACACACAAAGAAATACACGTCAATTGTCTGTTGAAAGGTATGCTTAATACTTAATGTCAAAATGTGAGATATTCGATGTGAGGTGAGAATGATTGTCCAATCTTTAAATGACTGGAAAATAAACTCTGAGACACTGAGGGCTTCCCTTAATCAATTAATCAAAGAAAGAAAGACAGACAGGCAGACAGACAGACAGACAGATAGACACAGATAGACGGACAGACAGAATGATCTAGTGGTATTTATTAATAACAGTCCGTGGAATCTGTATGGTACCCAATGCAGTGATTAGTATGCCCTAACTGCATTTTGGGCAGAGGAACAAGGCATAATTAATTTGCCTCATAATTAAGTCCATGGTTCAACCGCATTGGCTAGAACCAATGAGGCCTAAAAAACACCCCTCTGTGGGCTCATTGTATTTTATCATATTTGTTTGAGCTGGGGCTACAGCGGTCGTGCTTGTTCTCTGTGGCATTGCATGTTCTGAGTAGCTTAAGGGGTTTTCAGAGCAATCCCTGTCTGTCTAAAGAACACGCCGGAGAGACCCGTCATTGTGCTTTTTCCCAACGCGTTCTGACAGAAAGTTTTGGAGCTATTATCCCGAAGTAACTGCAGCTCAAATCGATTTGTTTTATTTGGAATGTTAAGCCCTCCCTCTCGAATCCCTCCATTTCTCTGAGGTGCCTACCCCCTCAACTGCCAGCATGAACTGACAGTTAAACCCCGTCGGGTGTACACAGAGAGAAGGAAAGACAGTGAGAGAGAAGAAGAGGGATGAGAATGAGAATGAGAATGAGAGAGAGAGAGAGAGAGAGAATGAGAGAGAGAGAGAGAATGAGAAGGAACGAAAGCAGGATTGGGTTTTTAGAACTCACCACAAAGCTCTTGGATGAAAATTACCGGAAAAAAAACTTTCACCACAAACAAACAAACAAAAACCAAATCAACCCTACAGCAGGACTCTTTATTGACTACCCTTCAAAAAACTTCACGAATCAGTCATCCAAGGACCCATCAGCCTGTAGAGGTTTAGTTCAGTGCTTAACTGAACACTTTACTCTCTCAACTGAAAAAAAAAAAAAAAAAATCAAGGACTAAAGCTAAAACGTTTTTTACACTTCGTCTCCATATCTCTTCTGTCGCTTAAACAAGGTCAAACATCGGCAAAAGACTGATCAACATGCTCTGCGTTCCCATTTCAAAAATCTCTGTATCCCAGCAGGACCAGGGGGCCTTCACACTCAGCTAGCCCCAGGACAAGCTTTGGGATTAGGGTCAGGGCCTGTCGGTCCTGAGTGGAAATACATTATGAAAGGAG
>NC_044497.1:36415000-36417500 GCF_902362185.1 Chanos chanos
AATATATTAATCTCCGTATATAACATGTAGAAAGCAACTGCATGTATGAATTGTATTACATCAGTTGCATCTTTGCATTTATAATTACAAACAACATATATATGAAATTACATGTCGCTGCTGCAGCACACAATAATATCTGCCTGCCATTGAAACCTACAAAGTGGAGACTAATGTCTTTATGCTTAAGACAGAGAGAGGCAGAGGAAATGTTCCAATGACTCATTCAAACAAACCCTGCTACACATGTGAGCTCCAAGTCTATTACAAAGAAAACTCTGGTAAAGGGGTACGGCAGAGGACCAGAGAGAAAAGGAAAGAGGGAGGGAGAGAGAGAGAGAGAGAGAGAGAGAAAGAAGGTTGGAAACCAATAGAATCACAGCACTGCTGAAAGGAAAAACCATCGTGATCAATGCAGGATTCCAATTAGGGACATATTGGCAAGAATGGAGCGAGATTAGCGTTTGGTATGTCGATTAGATTTCCTGCACTATCAGCTAGCCAAACAAAGTTGGTTCACTGTGTAACTGCTGCAAGGGTTGAGCAGAATGCTAAAAAGACAAACAGCAATGTAATGTGATGTGTCATAATAATAATAATAATAATAATAATAATAATAATAATAATGATCATTTGGTCAAGCAGCATCCTTAAAGCAAATCCATCCTCTGTAAATAAATACCCCCACAGCCTCTCAACAATTATGGAACAAAACTTTATATTTAAAGCTCTCACAAGAGAGCTTCAGGGGGAAAATCATCCTTAATACGAACAGTGTATAAAAATTGTGTGTTTGAAGGACTATAATTAAGCATCTGCTGTGGAGAGGTTCAGTTTGAGCTGTATGGTTTTCTGTTCAACTGCAGCCTAGGTTCAGTCATCTGGTTTTGGGATTCAGCACTGACAAATAACACGAGATCCATGTCAGTGTGGGAATCTCTTTTTCAAGCATAAAACCTTACAGCATTGAAGAAACTCACTGTGTGCTGCACCTGCCAAACACTCTCCCTAAAAACATGCAAAGTCGACAAACCAGTTATTGACAGCCATTTGTTCAACAGGGTAAAAAACCAACGTGGTATTTTTAACAGTGATAATACTGGTGGGAGTTTATCAAAATTTTTAAGCACCTAAAAATATACTCTCTCTCTTTCTCTTTCTCTCTCTCTTTGTCTTTGCGAGTGTCTGTCTGTGAGTGCATGGATTACAATGCCCCTGACAGAAAGCTTGTGTGCCATCTCCTATTCACCCCAGTGTTGAGTCTCCTTTTGCTGATAGTGATACGACCTCTTCAGTGATCAAGCGAATGAGAGAGAGAGAGAGAGAGAGAGAGAGAGAGAGAGAGAGAGAGAGAGCGAGTGAGTCCAGGACTGAAAAGCGCTCCACAGCGCTCACACGCTCCTTTCTTTCACACACTCAGCCGCTTCCCTTTTGAATCTCTCTGCTCAGCAGTGAGAGAAAAAAAAAAGCAGGGAACAACAGAGTTCATTAAAGCAATACGCTTGGTCTTACCTTTGAGTGCGCTCCAGCCTTGCAACGCATCCCTTGAAACGAACAGAGTATAAAAAGTTTGTGAAAATCCCGGTCTACACAGCGCTTTCATCCAACCGGCTCCCTCCGTTTCCTATGAGAGAAAGAATATCTAATGGGATGATATGTATAAACATGGACTTATATTGATTTCCACCACTGTGGCCCTGAAAAGATGAAGCAAACTGGATTTTCAATCTGTAGATTTTATAAACTACTTGATCAGCCATCCTGAAAGATGTTTCAGATGAATAGCTCTTTGTTCAGTCAATGTGGGACATAGGATAAAAAAGGTCTTTTGTTTCATATTCTCTAATACCCTGTTCACTTGTGGTACACTGAACTGGTTTAATCGTAGGAACTTAATTTATTGGTTCACGTTGAAGACCTTGGAGGGTTGGAGCTGAAGCAAAGAGAGAGAAATGAATAAGATGAATGAAGCATGCGCACGCACATGCACACACACACACACACACACACACACACACACATATGACTAAGAGATTAGAGACATATAAACACTGACTAAGAGATCTAGAAAGAGAGGGAGAGAGAAAGGAGTAGAGATGGAGGCAGAATTTACGATTAAACCTGCCGTCATCACATCGACCTTACAAGCAGTCTGCTACACTGCTTCATGACGTCTCCAATATTTCAGTGGTTCAGTACATGCACTAAGCATCTCCATTAACGGCGGTTATAATTCATACAAGATTTCTTTGCTACACCTGACACATTAACAGCGTGTAGGCTAATCACGCAAAAACGGTTTCCAGGAGCAGTGAAAGCGAACATTTTTGAACTGCAACAGTAAACGCACTTTTGAGCCACAGTAAACGCCACTAAAATGCCGTTTTACCGGCTAGAGAGAAAATATGAGTATTCAATAGATTAATGTAAATTTCTGTGTTGGGCATTTAGTGAATAGTGCGGCATCAATTGCACACGTGCCGGAGTTTTGCACTAATAT
>NC_044497.1:36422500-36445000 GCF_902362185.1 Chanos chanos
GCAAAGTGCATGAGAACATGAACACTGAAATAACACCATCAATTTGAAAGGGACAGAGAGAGAGAGAGAGAGAGAGAGTTAGACAGAGAGAGAGAGAGGGAGAGAGTGAAAGAGAGAGATGCACACGCAAATACACACAAACACACACACACACACACTCACTTCAAATCTTGCCATGAACATATGGCAGCATGACATTGAGCAGACACTTGCAACAGAAGCTATTTAACCTCCAGCCCACCAGAGAGCGACTTTCCCCGAGCTCCAGGAGTAACGTGCAGCAGCCACTCTCCTCTATCTCTCTCTCTCTGAACTCTAGCACAGTTTAAATCACAGCTTTAAAATTCCGACTCCTTGTGGGGTTGTGCAGATATGACAGATTATTTCCAGGGTTAAGCTCATATAATGGTAACTAAAGGGTGGTAGGTTTAAATCATGTATGATAAAACAAAAGATAAAGAAATATCACCGAGGCCCGCCTATTCAAAAGGCCTTAAAGAGAATCTTACATTGTTCCCTTAGGCAAACTGTTCTGCTCACAACTTACTTCTACAGTAAAAGAACGTATACCACTGTTTCAGTTGCTTCAGATCATTTGTGTAAAAACGCTTGGATTCATGAACCTCTCTTGTTTAAAAGAAGATTAACTAGCACTTAGATGGCATGGTGGTGAGTTACCCTGCATCCCTTTCCTGAGGCGGTGACTTTGTACCCCAGTTATGTCACCAGCTGGGTCAGGCATAGCACAGAACCAAACTGGCCATGCCCCAGGAGGGTCAACCAGATACGGTCCTCTCCCTGTCACTGAGTTTTGGTGACATGTTTCGATGTACCAGGGCTGAACCATGGACCTCTACACGTGCCGTGTGGGGCATGCCTCACTGAGCACTTGTGATAGCAAAGTGAATTGGTGATTCCAAATTAGGTGAAAAGAGGCAAAAATAACAAAAACAGAAATTTCTATAAATGTGGTGTTGTAATTCCTTTTATCTGAGAGAAGACAGAACTTCTTTATTTTTTTTTCTTTCTCTTATTGTCTCGATTCTCAATCTTCTGTCTTTCAGTCAAAGTATGTTTTGACTATTTGATGTCTGATGAAGTGTGTCTTTGGTTAGAGAGTCTGATTCGTATATGATAGAGGAGTAGAAACTCTACTAGACTAATTCACCCATAAAATTCATATCACCAAAGAGACAGAGAATTACCTCAGCTGTGTTTGAGCAACTCTTTGCATTTTGTATCTAACAAATGAAATCATGCATTCATATCAGGACTGTGCTCTTTCCAAGGAGAGTGGAAAAGAGAGCTGAATTTGGTAGCTCCAGTCCGGAAGCATTCATGCATTGCTTGACTGACTGAGTGAGCGAAAAACAAAACACTTTAACCAAAGTCTGTGATTCGGGAGAAGAGGCACTTCATCAAATGCCAAATCATCAAAACACACTTTGAAAGAGGGAGGGAGAGATCATGAGGAGGGTGGGGGAAAAAAAGAGATACGTTTTTGTACTCGGATGATAAAAATGATTTTTCAAAGATGAGGTATAATGAAAATTATGAAAAGGCAATTTTACCCTCGGATGAAAGTAAGGCTGTAGAGCGCTGTTTGTTTTTAGGTTTTGTTTTGTTTTAGTTTTTTTTTTCTTTTCTTTTCAGAAACAATATAAGCAGCTATTTGTAAACACACGACCAGGCCCTCTGAACACAAGCACAACAATGCTTATCAGTAGATTATAGACTGATGTTCTCTGGTGACAGTGATCATTTGAGTTAGTCCATGTGTGTGTTACAGAGAATTTTTTCACCATTATGTTTCTGGGATTGATGCAGCTTCCACATCATTGTGATGGCACTGTTGGACAAAGACTTTGCACACCAAAAAGGAAGTCTGAGATTAAAATCGTCTGTTTGTCCATAAAATACTACACACACACACACACACACTCACTCACTGTTGTGGCCTCAAAAATCATGTGCTGTGCAAGTACACACACTGACGCAAAATTCTCTTCACTTCATTCTCTTCTCCTCAAAATTGCTAAAGAGATTGATAATGTTGTGAGTTGGAAGCGTGTGTTTGCATTTCTGAGTGTGTGCATGTGTGTTGGTGTAGGCCTTGGGGCTGGGGGGGTTGAGTGTTTCAGTGATTCTTTTTAATCAAAACAAGCTCACTGAGATCTATTGTAATTACAAGAAGGCAACCCATTGCCGAATGACAAACGGAGACATCATGACATTATTTCCACATTGCTTATACAGTCAACCAAGATGACCCATTCAGTCACAATGCAGTCACAAAACAGCCAGAGAAATCAATCAAAAGCCATTACACCCATTCCTGTATAACAGCCCTCGGACAAAATATTATATGCGCTGAGCTGATTCAAAAAGAACCGACCTTTCAGTTGTAGACATAGCTTTGCAAATTAAACATAAATTGAATTGCTTGGCCTTTCATATAGTCGTTTATAACCAACAGCCAATTTTGCCTGGGTTGAGAGTAAAAAGCCTTGTAGCAAAGAGTGATATTGACTCTATCCGTTCAGTCCCCTGTGGCTTTTCATTAAAGCCTGAACTGTTCTAATATCACAGTCTTAATATGACACCAGTCAACTGACTTTCACAGAGCAAATAACTCAATCACTCTGTCTGGGCATGCCACAGTGAAACTCAGAATGATGTAGTGACTTGTTGGCAAGTTTACAATCAGTATAAGAAATACAGTAGAATCAGCTGCAAAACCTTGTAGTATGTGTCTTGTCAAATTGTTGTGTAGTTATTAGTTTAGTGTAATCCCTCGAAATAACGAAATAATAACACCCAAATAACTGCTAAATAACAACACTCAGACAAAGACAATTTATGCCTAAATAGTTGTTAATCTTTGAAGAATCTGCAAGAAACACAGCAGACACTTTTAAAGACAAAGCTTTATTCTATTGTATATGCCAAACAGTGTTCCTGTTTTCTTCTCCAGTCAACAAATGTCTCCCATTCAAGTCTCTTAATAAGCAGTTTTCAAAACAAGCCACATACTGCTAAACAACAGCTATGTGTGTGTGTGTGTGTGTGTGTGTGTGTGTGTGTGTGTCTGTCCATGTGCCTGCATTTCCACATATTGAAGTCGTGTGAATAATATACAGGTTCTGAAGTGTTAGGCTAAGGGGAGTGTTAGTGTGGTGTGTTACTGCTTTGATAGCGTGTTAGATGCAGAGTGACTCAGGAAGAGATGGACAGATTTGTACACCAGCTGCACACTCTTTTGTTTGGAGGTCTACAGGGACGTTACTCATTGTATGTGTGACCTGTTTGAGAGGGCTTCGAATTTACTAATTATATATATATTTATATATATATGTGTGTGTGTGTGTGTGTGTGTGTGTGTGTGTGTGTGTGTGTGTGTGTGCGTGTGTCTGTGTGTGTGTGTGTGTGTGTGTGTGTGTGTGTATATATATATATATATATACACACACATACACACACACACACACACACACACACACATACATATATACATATATGACAGTCTTCCATCTCTTGTCAGATGAACCTTCTGTTCATAAGTGAGGGTTTGCCATGTACATGTTTTTGTGTGACTGCAGGAAGATGCTGTAACTGTGCTTTCTTTATTGACTTGCTCTTATGGTCACTGTAAATATAAGCAGGATGGCTTTAAAATTACAACTGAGTTACAGTTGAGACTGGGGGGGGGGGGGGGTATTTCCTGATAAAGTAGGATAATTTACAAATAATAATAAGGTTGCAAAACAGATTTAAGGATATAAAATAGTTTCTTGATGAGCAAGGTTCATCAGCTGTTAGCAGCAGTCTACAGTTACATTTTTTTTGTCTTCTTTGGTTCAGAATGAGACCACTGACCAAGGTTTTCAACAAGTCATTAGGAATGCAGCATAGGAAACTAGTGCTCAAAAGCCAGTATCATGTAAGGAAACAACATGATCTTAAACTGTTACCGAGTCTGTGTGTAAGGTTTTTAGCTAAAACAGGTCAGCTGCTAAAACTCTAACAGAGATAAATATGTTGAAGTAATACAAAACAAACATCATTAAAAGTGTCATTAATCTTAATAGTGCTTTTGAAAAGAGTAAATACTCACTTGATGTACCGATACAATGTTTTCCTCACTTCTGCATGATGAATGTGATGAAAGGCTGAAGTCTCAGAACCATGATAATTTTGTGGATTGAGCCTTTGTGTTTTCTGTGGCATCAGAACATGTAAGGCCATGTGACCTGACTGAGTTACAGGATTACTGATCAAAGTTGTTGAAGAGAAGCTGCTCACTTGAATTTATTGTAGAAAATACTGTCTCTCGCTCGCTCTCTCTCTCTCTCTCTCTCTCACACACGCACACATGCAGATACACACACGCACCACACACGCATGCACACACTCACACACACACATGCACACAATATGAGAGACAGCCTATGAAAAAGAAGCAGAAAGATGGCATAGCACTTATACTGTTAATATGGTGCAGAACCATTAATAAAACATGTCTCGTCCTTGACAGAAGCCTTCCTGAAGACATCATTTCCACAGTTTGATATACGTCTACAGAATGTGCAAACAAACAACAATAACCAAAAGGCAATAACATACTTAAAGTCAAGAGTGAATTATTTATTTAGAGGCAGGCTGTACAAATTTTGAAGCAAAATGTAATTTAATTAACATGTAAAAACATGTGCTAAGCTCTGAATACACAAGCACATAACAGAGTAAATGAACTCATCTAGAGAAAAAAATAAATAAAAAGAATGTGTTGGCAGATGTGATAGAGACATAGTCTTTAAACAGTAGTCTTCAAAGACTCTTTAATATTCGAAACCCATTAAAGTTTTCATAAGAATATTTCATGCAATTTTAGCATGTAACATTTTACACACTCAGAGTGTCAGACTGTTTTTGCAAATAATTGTAAACTGGTCAAGGATAAAATACTCTGTCTTGACTTTGATTGGATGAATGACAGAGAAGAAATTATTTTTTTTTGTAATGACTGGTTATGAAGAATGGTTATTTTCCCTCAATTATGTGTAAGATTAGCAGAAAACAGAGCTGTCTCTTTTCTTTTTTTCCTTTCTCTCCTTTTTTCTTTTTTTAATTGCAGCCCTCTCAGTTTAGGAGAATGAGGCAAACATACACTTCCTCTGAAGACAGCCATTGTACACCACAGCACACTGCAATCTGCAAAGCATTGTTAAGCAATGCAACATAACAAACATACCCATGTAACAAATTGTACCTGACTGTCAGTGACCAAAAACAACACACACACAAACACACACGCACCCACACACTCGCACACACGCATGCACGCACACCAATAAAGTGAATTCAATTCAGCAGCTGAATCTTTGATGGTGTAACAGTAGTGTTTAATTGTATGTGTGTGATAGTTATGTATGTGCTGTCCCACAGCAGTGTAAACACTCTCCTATCTGTCTTCCCAATGGAGAGGGAAATCTTTTGTGTGTGTGTGTGTTTGTGGGAGACCATCATATTGTAAACACCCAGGGATAAAACAGATACTTTCAACCCACACTTGACATTACTATTCTGAAATCCAGCCACAGAACCACAGAGAACTTCTATGATACACTTACACAGCTTTCCCAGTTACTGTAAGACTGCTAGAGACTGCAGCTCTAGAGAGATGTAAATGTGTTCATAATTGGCTTGAATGAGAGAGAGAGTAAAGTAGTCCCTTTTCTGTTTCGTGTCACATATTACTCATTCAGCGCTTTGACATTACATTTTAGTTTGACATCACATTATATCACATGTCTTCAGCACTATGATAAAATGATTCCATTTGTTTTAATTTGGTAAACTGCATAAATTAAGTGCAATGTTTTATTAAAGGTAATATACTACATCCATTTGCCTTACCTAGTATCAAACAGATAAGTTAGTAAGTAAGTAAATAAAGAAATTATTCAATTATTCAAACCAGTGACAGAGTATTCATATTTATATTTAAATATGAATATATTTATATTCAAGTTCATATTTAATAGCATAATTAATATTGTCATTGAAACCATTAACCTTATTAACACACAGACATTACATGCTATACAACAATAACCCTTCTTATTCCTATTATATGATCTGACACACCTGAAGTCCTGTGTCTCTGTGTGTGTGTGTCTGTGTATGTGTGTGTGTGCGTGTGTCTGTGTGTGTGGGGAAAGCCATGACTGGCCTTGGCATTAATTTACCTTTGGCCTGTAACACTGTGTAAATCTCAGATTAAGCCCCTGCTTGTGGCAGTTCACTCTGTTAAATTTGTTAAGCCACCAGTTTTTCTGTTGACTTCCCTCCTGTCATCTGTACTTGAAGGAAAACAGTATACATTGCTTACATGCTGCTTGTGTAAATGTATTTAATTAGTGAGTGAATAATTGCCTCTGTTCAAATTCAAAAAAACAAATAAGCATGTACACCTAACACTGTACACAAATCTCATTAGTTTGTAGCTACGAACCTTAATTACTGTGTTATATATGAACATCAACATTCTCTCTCATTCACTCTTTTTTCCTATCGATTCAATATGCCTTTTTTACATAACCTAATAATCCACTGACTGCAGCTATAAAGGAATTTACAGCAACTTCAGAATGACATGTATTTTGAATAAAAAACAAAAAAAAAAGATTATGGCAATGAGCAATAACAAAAGTTTATATCAAAAATATCAAAATATCAAAACAAGAGCTCTTATGGCAAAAGAGATAATTGCATGTTTGAGTGCATTAAGGAAGGACAAATGGAGAGATCAGAAAAAAAATGTTTCTGATTTGAGATTGTGTTTGTATTCATGGTTTCACAGGTGTATGCTCTTGTGTTGGAATCTTTCTAAAGAAAAAATGGCATTATTCTTGTTCACACAGAAATAATCTTACCAGCTCTGTTGTCCAATGGACAGTCCTACGGTTGAGCCATCTGCTTTATGCCTGCTCGATCTCAAGGTTAAATTTAAAAGCTCTTTTTTCAAAAAGAAAGAGATGATTGAAAAAAGAGAGAGAGGGAGAGAGAGAGACAGAGAGAGAGAGAGAAATTCAACTGGGCTGGAAGTACCTTTCAGAAAGCATTTATTCAGCAGGCTGTGCACATAAACTTAGCAAATTATTTAGGGATTGGTTGTGCTTCTTTTGAAATCTCCTCCAGTGTGTGTGTCTCTGAGAGAATGTAGCATTGTAGGAGAGGAAGGTGTGGAGATCATGAAAAAGACTTTATTTAAAGTAGATGGTGTTCTCCAACCATAATCATATAAATTCAATCACTGATCAACATTTGCACTGAAATGCTGAGTATTGAATCTTATGGAAAAACAGACATTTAATTACAAAGGGATAACATTTAATTTCAAATAACATAGTAGTAATCAGTCACATTTTTTTCTTTCCTTTTTTGTGCAGATTAGCTTGGTATCTATCTATCTATCTATCTATCTATCTATCTATCTATCTATCTATCTATCTATCTATCTATTTATCTATCTATCTATCTATCTATCTATCTATCTATCTACCTACCTATCTATTATCTACCTGTCTACTCATAGAAATGCTCTTAGGTTCAAACCCTTGTGTAAAGCTTTGAAATATTCATAGTTTGGATATAAGTATGTGCACTTCCTTAATGATTAACAGGTGTTGTCTGTTAACTGCTGCTTTGTGCTGGATGGAGGAATGGGACCAAATGGAGATGCCTTTGATGTTGGGGTGACTTTGAAGCTAGTGGGTTGTATGATATGCTTTAAATGTCTTTTCACATCTACTGAATCTCTCTTTTATCACACACACACACACATACACACACACAAACTTTTTTTTCTTATTTAACACTTTTGGTTTACTTTCAGAGAGAGTAGTTTTGTTTTCTCTCCAGCCAAAAATAACAAATCACAGAGCTGTAACACACTCTGGTACAGCTCTAGGACAGCCCATAGATAAGACATCATCCTCATCATCATCATCATCATCATCATCATACAGCAGTGGAACAACATGATTAAAGCACAATGTTGAACATATTTACAATATAGAAACAACAGCAAAAACAGATAAAACACAGCTCTTGTTACAGCAGTAACCACATTGTTAAAGCACAGCATCTAAGCAAAGCAAACACACAACTGCAGCACCAGCACCATACACCACCAGCACACACCCCTGCAGCTGCAGCAGTATGGTCAAAGTGTAACTCCATTAAGCTAAAGTTGCAAGGTAAAGCAGTTAGAACACAGCAACTAGTTATCATTTTAGAGATAGTACAACAAAATTCCAGCCACAACACTGAGGTGTGCTAAAAGCACATTTAGAATTCAGTTAAAACACCACTTAAGCAAAGCTGATCTTCAGCACATCTGCAGAACAGTAAAAGTGCAGTTCCAACACAATCACAAGAAAATTAAAGCACAGGTAAGGCACAAAATTCAGAGCAGCTACACTCCATCGAGAACAACACAGCTGAAGCCCAGTTACAAGTCATCTGACACAACACATTAACTCTGCAAAAAGTTGGACTAAAGCTTTCTTTTACAGACTTAAATCACAGACACAACACAGTCTCTGCATAGCTAAAAGGGAGCGAGAGAGCAGAACTCCTGCCTGTGACAGCAGTCTGTCGGGTAATTAAAGCTCTCTGGCTAGAGTCCATTAAATATTCATGTTCTATTGGTTGGAGGCTTCCAAGGATTCTTTTGCGGTATATCTTTGAGTACTTGAGTGAGAGAAACACAGAAACTATCACTAAGGTTTCAGTCAGGCCTCCTAAATTTTCACTCGTTTTTTCTGCTCTTCTCACTCTCTCCACTATGAGCCCTCTAACCAAACGAGAACCTGACTTAACCTCTTTTTTTGTTTTCTTTTTCTTTTTCCTTCTTTTTTTTTTTTTGAGCTGGCTGTAACAAATGCTAAGAGTGAAACATGTCTTAAGATTATTCTAGTGATAGCCCTCTGGTTATGTTCTCTGGCTTGTCTATGCTTTTAAGCAGGAAAAAATAATTATATGAAAAACCTTGGTTTACCTTTAACTCTGCACAGAAAAAAAATGCAAATTACTGCACTAGGTTTGAAACATGTAAATTCTTCTGTGCAGAGTGATTGCAGTAATTTACACGCATATTTATTTGTTTTTAGAATAGCAAACAACTTAAGTGATATTGGAAGTACGCACTACAAGTTACACATTTTGCGTGCGTATGAGTCAGTCTGTCTGTCTCTGCACACACACACACACACACACACACACACACTGACACATGCAGACACAATACCTTAAATGATCTTTAAACGGTTCAAACTACTCATAAAATAAAATGATGACACTGGAGCAAAGCTTAAAGCAGATGTTCATAAATGTAATGAAATGATGTTTAACACTAAAATGAAGAGAGAATCAGGGGATTAAGGATAAAACATAATGTAACAAAGTACCTCAGAGCTCCTGAACGCCCCAGATTAATTTATCTGAAACACAATATCAGAGTAGAACTCAGGGGAGGTTTCATCTTTTTGACTTTGTTTTGTTTCATTCTCCTGATGGCCCTTCTGTCCCTGCCAGAGAGGGAACTTTGGTAAAAAAAAAAAAAACTACTCATATATTGGGAAGTGCTTTATCTGATACCCAGGGAAGGAATTAAGGACAGACCTGTCAGCTTTGAGCAAAACTAAACTACAAATTTCACCATTGTATGAACCATGATTCAGTGGGAAGTGACATTCAATCAGGAAAAATTCAATGATCCCAGATTTATTTTAGTGTCTTTTTTTCTGACTGTTTGACCATATAAGGCTGCTTATTGAATAGAAAAGATGATGACGGTGTGAGAGAGGGCGATGATTGAGAGAAAAAGCTAGTAGAAATTGAATCCTGATCTTCTCTTTGTTAGAGAGGATCAGAGTTGCTCTGAAAGAAGTCATTAATTATGGGCAATTTCAGTGACATTGCAAGTGAGTTCTGATCAGATCACAATAGAGCTCAAATATTCGTCTCAATTGTGCATGTGTGTGCATGCGTGCGTGCATGTGTGCGTGCGTGCGTGTGTGTGTGTGTGTGTGAAGTGCTGTAATTTCTTTAGAGTATGTTTCCTGTGAGAATGACTAATAAGCAATGCATGATTTAGCCGCTGGAATTTGTTTAAATGTCGCTGTACAACAACAAAACATCCATTTCTACAACATCTAGTGCATAATGCTGAAATAAGGTGGGCATTTCTGACTGTTCTTTTACAATGTAATAAGGTTCTGTGATATATCTCTAAGGAAACAATTGGCAGTTCACCATGGCAGACACTTTCTCAAGGTTGTGTCAGGATTAGGAGCAAGGTGTTATCTGTTTCATGTGAAACAAAGAGAATGAATTCAGTGACCCTAAAATGGCCTACTCTCCATCACTGAAACCCAGAAACGGCGAGAGAGAAAGAGAGAGAGAGACATGAGAAAGATATGATTAGAAGCCCATTAATGAGACACTTTGGCTTCAAAGAACTGAGTGATTTGGAGGAAGGTGGGGGTGCTCTGTTGCCGATGTCTCTGCATTTTCTTTTCTTTTAATGCCTGGAATAAAACTTTTTATCCTAATTCTCATTAGAACGCTTTCCGAGGAACAGTGCGACGTAACAATCCTTTAGAAAATTCTGGAAAAACCAGGGCTCACTGTATTTCACATACACACACTGACTTAAATCTGCTCAATTATTCACCACAGAACTGAAGATCAGACACTTTGAGAGCAATAAGGGAACATATGATCCATCTTAGAGTGACAGATAAACGCGGTTCCTATGTTGATTTTTGCTACCACAGTGGAGAAC
The DNA here is from genome assembly GCF_902362185.1 of Chanos chanos. Classification (NCBI taxonomy): domain Eukaryota; kingdom Metazoa; phylum Chordata; class Actinopteri; order Gonorynchiformes; family Chanidae; genus Chanos; species Chanos chanos. Next base: position 36,433,353 of record NC_044497.1, read on the forward strand.
GAAACTACCTCTTTTTACATCGATCCAGAAATAGGCATTTGTGTGTGTGTGTGTGTGTGTGTGTGTATGTGTGTGTGTGTGTGTGTGTGTGTGTGTGTGAGTGTGTGTGTGTGTGTGTGTGTGTGTGTGTGAGAGAGAGAGAGAGAGAGAGAGAGAGAGAGAGAGAGAGAGAGAGAGAGAGACAGAAAAGGGAGACTACTGGTGGAGAGAGAAAGTATTTTAACGGTAAAATCTGTTCAGTATGTATCTTATCTAAATATTAATTTAATCCCATTTCTTATTCAGCAATATATTTTTAATGAGGGATTTGAGTCTTTTTGACTCATGACATTTTTTATTATTATTGTAACATTTTTGTATTACAGTACTAACCTTGTTACTTGTTACACACTATATAACAACAAAACAGCCTGTGATTAAATATCAGATTTTTCCTTCATCCCTCTACAGGACAGGGCGATATATCAGTGCCCTTGTGTGAGTCCAAACTTCTCCTCAAAAACAGCAAAGTCAAAGAAGGTGGGTAGGGGCATTTAATTATGCAGTCCCTACAAACTCCAAAGACTAATTAGCTCCAAGATAATGAAGCTAAATTAATTTTTTCAGAAGTAAAAAAAAAAAAAAGGAAAAAGAAAAAAACACACAACAATTGTTTCCTTGAATTGAATTTCAATGGGGGGTGGGGAGCAGTGGGGGCAGAATGCCGATAATTGTAGATATTCTTCAGAGAGAAAAAATATATTATGATTAAATGGTCATGGTTCATGTTTTCCTTAAGCTGCTCTCCAAAGACCTAAATGTGATGTGGATAGCAATTAATTCTAAGGTGATTTTAGAGTCCCTGACCCTCTACGCAAGCCAGAGGTCAAGTGGTGGGCAAATGAGAGTAGATTGATACAGCAATGATTTTCTCTTTGTTTCTCTCTGTGTCTCTTTTCTGGCTGTTCATCTCTGTTTCTTTCACACACACACACACATACACACACACACACACAGACACACACACAGTGTGACTGTCCCTATGTGATTCTGTGACAAACTTCTCTGTCAGTCTCATTGATTGACTGGTGGGAACAATAGGGTTGAGCCTTGTCAGTCAGAGAGTGTTGTGATAGAGAAACATAGCCACATCTCCCTTATTTTACACACTTGTGACACATAACACCCCCCCCCCCCCACACACACACACACACATGCAGTTAAACATACACTCATACTAATACCAGAGGCTCGCCGCAGAAAATTGCCATATCTTTATGGAGAGGGTACTCATCCATTTTATCAAAGTAGGGAAAAAGATACTCAATTTATCACACTTTTGTGGACTCCGTAGCCTGAGGAAGAGGACAAAAAATCATATTGTTATTTTGGTGAAATAATAAAAGGAAATCAATTTTCTATTGATCTAGTCTCTCTCTCTCTCTCTCTCTCTCTCTCTCTCTCAATAAATCCAGCACAGGGACAGAAAAGGAAGAGAAGCTTGAGAAGATTACGGTGCTCCCTGGATGTCATGAATAAATATGACCGCGTTTTGCTCTTTCTTTTTTTTCCCCTCTTATCAAAGCTCTGGCAGCACGGATAGAAATGCTCTTATCACTGTGTCCAACTCCGCCCCAGTTCAAACCCACATTCAGATGAATGTCTGTGTAAACTTACATACATACACAGAGTGCCTCTCACCCAGAAATAAACACCTAAACATACATTCTTTTTTAATGACCAAATCACAGTCAATGTACCTGTAAGTGTTCAAAAATGACCTGGGTTGTCTTATTGGTTCCCTGCAGAATATTGTTCCACTGACAAACATATCTCAAGTTTAGGACACTGAGAGAAGATAGAATTTACCAGGTTATTCACTGTACTGTTCATTTAATCACAGTAACAGTAATATTAAGAATAGTAACATTAATTTTAAAATAAAAATGTACCATCAGATGTTCAATACACAGATGCAGCCTCTCCATTTCCTTTTCCCGAGCTCATCCCACTCTGAGTGGTATCAGAAGAGTGTCACAGGTCTCCCTGTGCCCTGCAGGCCACAGACAGTCCACACAATGTGGATAGATGAGGTATGAGACAGTAGAATTCCCTTAGCTACAAAACGCCGGGCCATCACTGCCTCTTAAACTTTTCTAAAGCCACACATTAGAGAGAGAGAGAATACCCCCCCACACACACCCCACACACCCCAATTGTTTCCCATTGTTCCCTAATGTTTGGAGACCCAGATGAAAAAGACCTTTTAAAGATAATAGTTGTGTTTATATGTGGGGTGGAGTTCTATCAGAGAGCAGGGTAATAAGATAATGGTTGTGTTTATATGTGGTATCTTTTAAATTTTTTACTTACCTTGACATAAGTTGCATTGTCTCTCTTTTTTCATTACACATTTTACTCTCCTATTTTTTATTTTGTTTTATTTTGTTATTTCTTTTTTCAGTTGATTACAATAAGACAAAAGCCTACAAATTGCTGTTTTCAGCCCAGAAGCTATGGTGAGAGAATTCAAAAGAAGTCACAGATGGGAAATAGATGTGATTTTTCAGGGTTTTCTGTTTGTTTGTTTTGTTTGTTTGTTTTTTTTGTGGGGGGGGGTTGTTTGTTTGTTTTTTGTTTTTTAGATTTGTTTGTTTCCTGGGATGCACATCCAAGTCTTTGTGTGCATGTCAAAAGGAGAGGACTCCATAGGAATGCTGGACCATTCTGAAATACAGATGGCCTTGTATAAAAGCAATGCTTTGAAACTCATTTGAAAATATGGAATCAAGGACAAACACAAAAAATGTGGAAAAAAACCCATGAAAAATAATACAATTGTATAAGAGAGTTCAGGACCTTTCCCTCTCCGATGCTCATAAGCACACTGGGCTTTAAGACGCAGCTGAAGGTGTGAGAGTGTTATACATAATGAAGCTAGACAGCCATTCACACACAGACAGCAACCTTTCGCCAGGTCACCTGAAGTAATCACCGGGCCCTGAATAAAATGAAACTGCCTTCAATGAGATGGCTAAAATGATTATTCTCTCTCTCTTTTTATTTCAGAGGTGCAAATGAAGTCACCAGTAGGGGCTGTTATGGAATAAAAAAGGATGATTCCCTGATAGCTCCCACTCCTCTCTCTCCTTTCCTCTCTCTGTCTTTTTATGACAGAACACAGCCCTGCAGGGGACCTACCTGTTTATTTTGGGACTACTCGCCTTTCAGCCCTCCATTGATCAGAACTGTCAACATCTCAACTCTCAACCTCTCCCATATTTTAAAGAGAGATATAAGTATGGAGAGAGAGACAGATAGACAGAGCGAGAAGAGGAAGGTAACAAGGATATGTAGGTAAACAAAAAGGGAAAGAGGGAGAGAGAGAGAGAGAGAAAGAGGAAGAGAGAGAGAGAGAGAGAGAGAGAGAGAGAGAGAAGGAAAAAGAGACAGAGAGAAAGGAAAAAGCACTCTGGCTTGCTTTAGGTGAAGTGCCATCCAGAAGAGGTTCCGATGATTACCTCTGTCCTCCAGGGTCCTGTCAGGCTATCAATTGCTCGACCTCGCTCTTGAATGATGCTCTCTTTAAAGAGAGGAACAAAGAGGAGGTGGAGGACAGAGGAGATCAGAGTGACCTCAGGTAGAAACACCAGAAATACCACTGTCAGTCACACAGAGGAGCATGGTCCTCCACAGCTGAGGAATATGTATATATACACACAGATAATATGACATAGAACCCAGTAGCCTTACTTACCAGTCAACCAATCAGTGAATGAACTGCTAAAATTATCAGTGATTGCCAATACAAATATCCGGTCGTGTTGCAACCAGTTGAAACAATGTCCATTATCTGTAAAATACAAATTTCTTTGTACTTGTGTTTGTAAATATCATATACAAACTAGAGACCTCATACAAAACGGAGAACATATGTGTAAGTTCTGTTTAACTGCTTTGAGAGGCAGCCCAGCCCTCTTTACATATAAATGAATTCATAGAAAGGTGAAGCCCTGTCTTTGACCTGCTCTTACATCCCTTCACCTCATTAAAGCAGAACCTATGAGCCCAAAGTATGGTTGTAATCTCTTTAAAGCCTAATGGAAAGTGAAGGAAATTTCCTTTATTGAGCACTCATCTGCAAAGAACCTGTCTCATATACAATAGAGAGAGAATTCCCACACGTCCGTGGAGTGAATGCATGGAGGGAGATTGAGTGGGGGGACGCCTATCTCTTTCTCTCTCTCTCTCTCTCTCTCTCTCTCTCTCTCTCTCTCTCTCTCTCTCTCTATCTCTCTCTCTCTCTCTCTCTCAGCCTATGATGTCCTCCTGCCTAAATAGGAAACAATATGATTGCATTTTCTTCCTTGCTTAATATAGAATTACACGGGGAGGAAATACAGCCTTCAATGATCTGTCCATCATCACTCAGAGAAACAAGAGACTGGCCTTTTATTTGTGATTGTGATGCGAGCCTTGCTTCTCTATTCACTGTACAATCTAAAGTTCAAAACAGTATGCAAAGACATTGTCTAGACTGAATAAAGGACATGTTACAAACTCAAGCTGTAGTATGTGAACTGAAAAAACACATTATCTTATCTGATGCAGTAAATCAAGAAAACAACAAGACACAATCCTGTGATCATGTGCAAAATTCCTGAAATAGTTGGCTACATACATAAAGGCCATGAATCAATCAAGTGTCGCTTTAACACATATGCAGTGGAGCACAGGATGTGTATAATGTTGTAAGAAATACAACTTGTAATAACTGTTCAAGATGTGTGAACTCCACATCTGGAATTCTCAAACATCACTGAATGGCACAAAGTATCAACAGATGATTGACAGGTTTACCATAACACGTTGTTATATGCTTAATTTGAGAGAGGATGGTGTAGAGGTAGTTTTCCATGGTGACAGTGGCTATGCTCAAACCGGTTTCTGTTCACTGCCTACCTTGATGTAACAACAGCTGCTTGGCAGGACTACAGCCAAGCTCATGGGTGCATTAGTCCGTTCATTTGAGCAGATGTTTAGTGAATGGAAGATTTATTGTCTGTGTCCTAAGAAGACTTTGAAGAGAGAAAAGTTTGCATTTGTTTTGTTTACCCTATACTTGTTGCTCCATCTTACATGAATTAACACTGAGAGAATTGGCCTGGTTTATTCCATTTTTTTGTTTGTTTGTTTTACTGCATATGTCCTAATGGAATTACAAGGCTTGGCTCAGGCCAGACTTTTACTCATTTATGTTATGCAGACCAGTAGCGAAGTCAGCTGCTTGGGAACAGCACTGTTGATAGCTCATGTGTTTTTCCTCTTATTGCATTGCTCAATATGCCACATCTTCATCATCTAGTTCTTAAGAAATCACAGGGTTTTTTTGCAGCTTTCAATGAAACTTCATCGCTTTAGTATAAAATACAGAATTTTGATTGACTTTTCAAAAGTAAGTTCAACAATACTGTTCCATACCCAGCTAAGTTGTGTGAGTGTCTTGTTATTTTTTTATTTGAATTTTGGTTGTAAAATATTCTGTCCAATCCAAAACCTTTTGTTTTTTCTGCAGCACAAAAATTACGAATATATAATCTGTAAAATGTCCTGAGCACTGTTATTTTCACTAAAATTATGATGAAAATACTTGAATAGATTTATTTATTTATTTGTTTGTTTGTTTGTTTATTTATGACTGTGATAGCACTTGTCACACTTGTTTTTACATTCATTCATTTTCTAAGCCGTTTATCCTGATTAGGGTCACGGGGGGTGCTGGAGCCTTTCCCAGCGTTCATAGGGCAAAAGGCAAGGAAACACCCTGGACAGGTCACCAGTCCATCGCAGGGCAGACACACAGACAAACACATTCATGCACACATTTGCACACAATTCACCACATGTCTTTGGACTGCAGGGGGAAACCCACACAGACTCAGGGAAAACATGCGAACCTCCACACAGAAAAGACCTTGGCTGCCTGACAGGGAATTGACCTAGGACCTTCTTGCTATGAAGTAACAGTGCTACCCACTGCGCCACCATGCTGCCCACTTGTTTGTACAGTTCTTTTTTATTTATTTGTTTATTTATGAAATTCAAAAATGCAAAAATACCACTTACAATGCTGTTTGTCATGAAAATGATGCCAGCGGGGTCAATTGATATACATGTTCATTAAACACAATATGAAATATTTGAAGACTGTATGTGTCACCGCCACCGTCACCTAATATCTATTTCATAATTACATGAAAAACCCAAAAGAAAGATTAAAAGGTAAATGAAGTGAGAACCACAATAGGATTCAAATGGAGACTTTTGGAATGCATGTCTGCCAGTCAGTTACTCACTGCCACACATGTTCATTCTCAGGACAGACACATGCATGTTCATTCTCAGGACAGACACATGCATGTTCATTCTCAGGACAGACACACGCGTGTTCATTCTCAGGACAGACACACACATGTTCCTTCTCAGGACAGACACACACATGTTCCTTCTCAGGACGGATACACACATGTTCATTCTGAGGACAGACACACGCATGTTCATTTTCAGCATAGACACACACTGTGAGTGGTGGAATTGTGTTACTGTAGTTAGATCAGTTTTAAAGGAAAGTCAAAGTATACAATGTGAGAGAGACCAAAGATAATATGGTAACTAAATAAGCAATGGATCAAAGCTCTAATGTGACCCAGGCTGCTGGAGTGCTGGGTATATTGGACAAGACAACAAAAACATGACAAGCAAAATAAGAAATGAAAAAATAAATAAATAAATACATAAATAAAATAAGAGGGAAAAAAAGACCAGGGAGAGCTAAGCCTGTCAGCTGGATGCCACATCAGAAAGCTAGAGGCTAAAGAGAGTGACACACCACACAGACAAATGGAATACAATGCATCCAAGATAGCAAAAGTGAAAAAAAGGTTATTAATAAACAAGAATGTTCATGTGCAAACCAATAGATACAGAATAGTAAAAAAAAACCCCACAATAACCAAAAAAACAAAAACAAAAAACAAACAAACAAAACCCCCCCAAAAACATAATAAACCAAAAAAAAAAAAAAAAAACCTATATACTATATGTATGTAATATATATGTGTGTGTGTGTGTGTATATATATATATATATGTACACACACACATATATATATGATGCAAAGCAGCAGTGGGTCCATACATAACAGAGAGACATTTTCAGATGTAGGATACCCCAACACAACGCTACTGTCAAAACATGCTCTCAATAAATCATGAATATTAGTAGAGATATTAGTAGATACAGACTCTCCTCTCCTCACACTTACTTTTTCTCTTCTCCTTTTGTTCAGTAATTCTCTCTCTGAAAGTTCTTCTTGTTTCTTCATCCAGACCTAAGCTCTTCACATGCTCCATGTTGCCTCTTTCTGAACTGTTTTTTTTTTTTTTCATTATTATCTCTGTTTTTTATTATCTATTATCCAAGTGCTTAATTGTCTGTGTAGGTTCCCTGAGCTGGGAGTCGTCAAGAACAGAGGAGCTATTCCCATTTAAACTTGCTCTGTCACAACAAATCAATAGCCAAATGACTAGGAAATATCATTTCAAACATTTAGGAAGTCCTGCGGGGTATTTCAGGAAATGACAAACATCTTTCTTTACTTAAAAATCAATGTACAATTAATGAGCACTGTTTGTAAAAAAAAAGTATATAAAAGTATATATATATATATATATATATATATATATATATATATATATATATATGTGTGTGTGTGTGTATGTGTGTGTGTGTGTGTGTGTGTGTGTGTGTTGTGGTATCCAAAAAGTTTAATGAGGATTAAAAAAGTGTTTCAAACCCTTTTTCCATTACAGGATTTTTGACAAAAACAGTGCTTGGGTTTGTTATGAGGTTCTTATGTCACAATATATATAGAGATTACAGCCAAACATTTTCTCTCTTTAAATGATTATTTTTTTCATGACTAGATTTAGCAAATGTTTCCAAAGTTAACATTAAGTCAGTGTCAAAGATCAGCGCAATAACTACACAGCGTACAGATCTTTTGCAATAGACTGTGCTTCATACACAGAACATTTGCTAATGTTAATGATGATTAAACAAACATTTTCACTGGTCTAAATGCAGTACGTTACATAAGTAATGAAAGCAGTCCCTTCTTCCAAGTAATTGTAGTAATACGGATGTCAGTGGACATGGAATGATGCTGAAATGAATTCTGTGCAAGGACGCTTTACACTGGAAAATCAGCACTCACAAATTTAGTGTGCATTGAGTACAGGTGTGGTTACTCCCTGTTTCCATAAACTCCTGCCTGGGCATCATCACCTGTCTTGAAGATAGCTGATTCAGAACAGCAGAATAAATGGGGGACATGAAACGTAGCGCATACACACACCCACACCCACACGCACACACAGAGACAGACAGACACACACACACACACACACACACACACACACACAGTTTATTTTTTTATTTATTCATAGTTCTTCTGTTCTCCTGCCCTAGAGGGAATAGTCCTGAGAGATGAAACAAAGCTATATTTGTGCAGAATAGAGGCACTCACAGCAGTCAGGGAAGTTCAGCTGTATTTGTGTGTTGTTATTTCAGTTGTGTGTGTGTGTATGTGTGTGTGTATGTGTGTGTGTGTGTGTGCGTGTGTGTTTGTGTGTGTGCATGCATGTGTGTTCGTGTGTGTGCGTGCGTGTGTGTTTGTGTTTGTGTGTGTGTGTGTTTCTGGTGAATTATACAATACTAGCCCAGGGACTTGTTTTAAAACGCTTTTGTGATTTTTAACACAGAAAAAGCAAAACGAGGAAAATGCCAATCTCTCCCTCACTCTCTCTAGAGAAATATAAGCTACCCACTCCTGTGTCCACTCCGCCAATCCACTGAGAGCAGAAGGAGAAGAACGATATACAGTAACAGAAGTTGTAGTAATGTTATCAATTTTCATCTTCTGTAGTCTGATGGATGTAGGCATGGGGATAAACCTCACTAAAGAGAAAGAGTGAGTGAGAGGGAAAGAGAGAGACAGGAAGGTGTGAGTTAATAGCAGACCTGTTCAGGCTCCACTCTTTAGTCCAATTGGCATTCTTAGAGAACCTGGAGAAGGGTCAATAGGATCAGATGAAGCTTGTGTCTCCATCCTCACGAACTCCGATACCTCCTGGCAACAAACTGTAAACTCCCTGGAGACCATATGTGCGTGAGGGCTCCGTCTGACCAATGCCGAAGGCATGGAGTGTGTGTGCTGATGGAGAAAGAAAGATTAGTGTATATCACAAATTGAGAATAGTTATAATTCATACTTAATGACCTTTGACACCCAGCTAAGGTCAAGGAACTGCACTATGTGAAAGAACATGTAAACAGGAAAGAACATGCAAAACAAGGAAAAGAGAGCTTAGTAAAGACAGGTCCTAATAGGGACAAGACATTTAAAAGAAACTAAGAAAGGAAAAAGCTTTAGAAAGACAATAAAGGTCAGGGACTTAAAAAATATGTAAGACAGGGCCTCCATTAAGAGTCAGAATGGGGTTGTATCTGGCATCAGCTGCATCACAGTGTCAGCCAAAATTAGAAATGACATTTTAAGTATTGCATTTCTGACAGCTGTGAGTAAAATGTTTGCCTTAAAATGCTGGCTGACACACATTACCTCTGCTTTATGCCAGCATATAACATGGCCTTGATAATGTCTCATATAGACAGTACCGGACAGTGAGATGACATGTGACAGTACAAAAGATCACAGTGAATCAGTAATATGAATTGAAAAAGACAGGTGTGGTCAGTGTTAGTTTGTTTCAATAATATTGACTGAGTGTATGATTCATTCAACCATCCATCCATCCATCCATCCATCCATCCATCCACTCTTTCCTTTCCCTTTTCATTCATTAATTTATTCATCAAGATTTTCTTTCAAATTTATCTTTCGTGCACTATAACTTTTGTATGGCCAGTGTTTGGATCTCTTTGTAACAGGATAAATGTGTTGTGAAGCTGCATTTGTCTCCTGAGCCACTGATCTCTCTCATACATCTATCTATTTATCCGGTACTAAAAGTGTCCATTCAGGTACTGAATCTCACTGCAAACACAGCAGACATGAGTTAACTCTTTGCACTCATCTCTTGCGGAGTACATCTTTAAACTTATTGGCTCCCCAGCTCCTTCTCTCTCTCTCTCTCTCTCTCTCTCTTTTTTTTTCTGAATCTTTGAATCCTCAACAGACAAACATATATGGCAGATCAAGGTGTCCTCGGCAGGGATAACAAAAGCAGACTGTAGAAAGCACTCTCCTTTGTTGGGTTTGACAGAAGAAATGGAAGCACTCTCTTCAAAGGTCACAGTATAAATGTCTCTTCACAGGACACTGCAAATAGCATATATCAACAGTACTGTAGAACTGCATACACTCTACAGACACTCTCACTATATGCATTCAGAAAGTCTCAAAACAAAAGAAAATCTTTTCTATCTATCTCACAGAGTGGGACACAAAGCTGATACGTGAAGAACATGTTTTTCTCTTTGTCCTGGGACAGGGGAGAGTCCTCAGCAGAGTGTAACTATATTTTAAATGTTTGCTTACATTAAATTTAATAGACATTTGCTGTGAATATTCATTATGTTCAGACTGTTTGAACTTTAATATAAATATTCTACCATGCAATGCATTGTGTATGTTTGATGTACTGCACACATCAATTGATGTTCCCTGATTTTGAGCTGAGTTAATAGTAATATTTAACTTATTCACAGTAACGTGCCCTATAAATTTTATCCTGTGCCAAATAATTGATATTTATGTGACTCCTGTGTTGAGTTCAGAATGACTTGAGTTCAGGAAGAGAAATACATATAGTGAAAAACATAAAACTTTCAGCCAGCAACCTTGGTGAGGGGACATTACAAAAGGCTGAGACAACACACAACTCATAAACCCTCTCCTCTCTGCTCTGTCACTAGGTGGATAGATGGGGGTATAATAGATAAATAGTCTGTGTGTGTGTGTGTGTGTGTGTGTGTGTGTGTGTGTGTGTGTGTGTGTGTGTATGAGTGCATGAATGCGTATGCACATGCGTGTGTACATGTGTGTGTGTGTGTGTGTGAGAGAGAGAGAAAGCACAGAGACAGATAGGGAGATGGAAAGAGAAAGGCAAAGAGAAATTGATTCACTTAAACTTAAGTGACACTTTGCCACTTGGCCGATCACCTCCGTCCAGTGGACAAAACTATCACTGTCATCAAACCTATTCCTGGTCATCAGTCCAACTCCTTTATTGTCTGATTCCTTTTTTATGTCAGTAGCAGAGGACTTAGAAGACATCTCCAATTTTGTAGCACATTTCTAACTCTCTGTCACAGGTATTACCTAAAGAAATACAGTCACCATCACACAAATAAAACCTGATCATGAAATATCAGGAGAATTTCACATATTTAGTCACTGATCCTCAAGTATAAGAACTGTCTTTATAAATAATTTTTAAAATATTTTTAGTACTGAACTGTATTTACTTTAAACAGACATGGTCAAGAAAGAGACCTAAAGAACAAAGCTCACCTTGTCCTAAGAGACAGCAGGGGCAGTTTAAATCATAGACTTTTAAATCAGCAGTGCAAAGCTATACCTCCTC
>NC_044497.1:37102500-37250000 GCF_902362185.1 Chanos chanos
AATTGCCACCACGAACACACACACACACACACGCGCGCACACACACATCCACTCACGCACACACACTCACTCACTGCAGAACTGCAGTTCCCATTTCAAAATTTGCAGTATTATACTAATAGTAGGCATAATATTACTACTTCTACTTGTAATAATGCAGCCTACAAATATAGTGTTACTACTATACTACTACAAGCATCCTTACTGCTGTTGTTAATAGCACTAATAAAAATAATAAACCCCCTGTTAGATTAAATTTTACTGGTAGTACCGCTACTAACACTACCAGTAATGTCACTGTAAACTACCAGTAATACCAGAGCTGCTATGTCAATAGTAGGATGAAGAACAATCAAAACTCTGCCTTGATGGTGATTGTTCTTATGATCGTAATGATTGTAATTATAAGATGAGAGGAGTGGTTGTTAAGATTTTTTGTTAGAGATTCAATAACTGTAGTGATCGCTATAGTTCAGAACCATGTTTTCTGGGGTTTTTTTTCCCTTTTTCTTTTCCTGATAAGTTGAGGTTTTTATAGTTGTACATTTGTAGTTAGACAGGATCTCTATTAAGAGCACTGGGTGGCAAAATCAGCGTAAAACAAAGTATTGTTGTATTGAAGGTTATTAATTTCTTGTCATATTATATTCCAATCAAGAAAAAGATGTAACTAAATGAATTTAAATCACACTCTGGTCCATTATAGCATCTACGTTTATACTGGCGTGCTGAGAGAGTTATGTGGGGCCTGTTCGTTAGTCTTGCATTTGAGTGCTGACGAAATTAGACCTGAGAAGAAATCAGATAGGGTAGAATGCATTTGACCACACCCTGCTGTCTGCCATGGCTAGATCCAGATCCAGAGACAGAGACAGAGAAAGAGAGAGAGCCCAGTCTGAGAGAACAGGTGCTGGTCAGACCTTACAAACCTTCCCTGTGAAGCCCTTGTACCTTAAAGGAGACACCAGGACGCTGTAATGTAGGGCTTTAGGTCATGACCAGACATCTGGGTTTGGGGTATAGGCTGTATGGTGAAGTCAAAGGTGTGTTGGTGTCAGCAACAGAGACGTTGACCAAGAGAGACGTTTACCAAGAGAGAGATATTCTCCAAGAGACAGATACTCTGCAAGAGACAGACATTCTCCAATAGAGTGAACCTTTTCAAGTGAGAAAGACTGCTTAAGGCTGAAACAAAGAAAAAGCCTAGGGCTTTAGAAACACCATGGTAGAAAAGTTCTCCAACAGGACAAGCCATTTGGGAGGAGAGTGATTTCTCAGCTGTTGAGATTGAGGTAAATCATGTGTTTGTCTTACAAAGCATGGCTTATTGTAGAGGGAAAACATCCTGTGTGGATATGGCTGTTTACAGGGGTTGGGAAAGAGACAGGAAGGCATAGCTTTGACTTGTCTGTGTGTTTTTCTTTGTACTGAGGTGGGAAGCTGATAACTGTTGATTACCTACTTTGTATGTACGTGGCATTCGGTGTTGTGCCCTGCTAAAATGGGAAACAAGCCCACAATAATAGATTTAGTGTAAAAGGCAGTTGAATTTGGGTCAGACAGAAACAAATCATTTAAAGAACATCAGTTAGAGTATTGCTTACCCTGAAATGCATAGGATGTTGAGAATGCCTGGGGGTCAACATGTTTAGCATGGCTGTGTTGTTACAGAGATCTCCCAATTAATGATTCTTAACTGTAAATATTGAAACTGTGGTGTTATAAACAACTCTGTTAAAATATCAGTTAAAAGGTGTTAAATATCATGGCACATGACTCCTACTGTGTAAAAGTTTTGTTGGCTCTCAGTATGATGCATAGAAGGGGAGATAAACAAACTCTGTGTCTATCTGGTGGGGGGGGGGGGGGGGTGGAGAGCTAGAAAAAAACCCACTTGTGGTTGTTCTCGTATGTGACACAAGTGCTGATAAATTATTCATACGAGGAACAAAAAGAGATAAGACAGAACACTGCCAGGACATGGATTGTAAAGGCTTCCATTTGACATCTTTCTCAATATTGCACCAAATCACAATACAGAGCAGAACAGAACAGTTTTTCTTTTGTTATTGTCTGGTAGCACCAACATTTTTGGTGTCACCAAAACATGAAAGCCTTTCATACAGTTCATACAGCCGCTCATACAGTTAATGGTTATGATACTCAAACATATACCACTAGAACATGGACTATGGTCACATACTACTCTGAAAATAGAATAGAATAGAATAGAATAGAATAGAATAGAAAACACAGACATGTCATTATATGCTTTGTGATTACTAATATACTGTCAGTGGATAGCTAGTCACACACAATGGTCTTTGCTTCTGACAAGGCTTTTGGGGTATGAGTGCATGTTTACATCATTGCAGTTCAGTTTGTTAACTGAATATGTTACAGATTCATTGACAATTGCCCTCCAGAGCTTATCAATAATTCATCAGGGCATTATTTGACAGGATTCTGTACAGTGTTACAAGTCACAGCTGTGAACCAGGAGTGTTTCCCAAGGTAAACAACAAACTGGGATGGATGCTTTAAATGGGGTTTATATTGTCTGATCTTCAAAGCCTTTAAGCAGCAGATGCCTCTGGATGATGTCTGTAGTGCTCCAGTTGGCATCTTCAGCCTCATGTCATGCCACTGTTATGTCACTGAGTACAATTTAGATTTAAATTTTGATCATTTTTGTCTCACATCAACTGATGTTATAATTGAGTTAGTCACCAACTTAGATGAATATATTTGATCATTTTTGCCACTGAAGAGTTCTCCTATGGCAAGAAATCATGTCTTGATAATGAAAAGAAAAGAAAAGAAAAGAAAAGAAAAAGCTATGACTCAAACATGGAGTTCATCAGCTGTGACTGCTCTCTAGATTGTTGATAGGTCCTTTTTTACCAGAGCTGCCTCAGGCACAAGAGGGTGTTTGTCCTGATCTTGTATAGTCTTTAGGCATTTGGGAGTATCTCCTAGCCTCTTCCAAGTGGCCCTTGACCCAGCCAACCCTGAGGGTCTTGTCCAGTACCACCCCTTCCCTCCCCAGTGACATACTTACTATAAAATAACTAGTCTTTAGGGTCTCTCATACATGCAAAGCCCTTTGATCCTCTCGTTGTTACCACGTGACATGATGGGTAACTCTCATTGTACCACACAGACACTCACACTGGTTTTCAAAGAGACTTCCATTGACTGTGCGCCTGAATGGACAACGTCAATGTACAGTGTGTATTCTCTATGAAAGGTCAAACAAGACAACACTCCTGAAAGGAATGTCCTCTTTTCCGGAATATCAAAGAATGTCATGTAGCATGTGCTGTATCTGTAAATGTGTGAGTGCCTACATGTATTTCTATCATAGAGGGGTTTTACCATTATGAGTTAATTAACAACAAATTGTAGGGTGCTGAAATACCCTACAACTACAACAACTGCTTGCTAATGGCAATAACAGCAGCAGCAACAACAACAACAGCAATAATAATAATAATAATAATAATAATAATAATAATAATAATAATAATAATAATGATAATAATAATAATAATGATAATACTGCTACTACTACTACTAATAATAATGTTATATCTGAGTATTCAGTTCTACAAGGATTTCTGTTTTCATTTAACAAGCATAGTTGTGTGATTTTGTTAGAGCTTAAGTGTACTGGAATTAATGGCTCCTGTCAGACTAACTGCATTTCATTGGGTTTAGAAGTAAAAATCTGTTCTATATTTTCAAAATTAAAGAGACGGTCAATTGATGTTTCACATTACATTTTAGTAATACAATTATTCTGAGCCTCAGTTAATGGACTTAAACAATATTTGTCATGATTAAGAGAGAGAGAGAGAGAGAGAGAGAGAGACAGAGAAAGACAGCTTTGTTGGATTTTTGCCTCTCTGAGGAAACATTATTTAATCTGTTGTTTTGTCTCGTGATAATCGTCATTACAGGCTCATATTTTTCAGCATGGGATAAACAGAACACATTGCTCACAAATCATCCAAGTATATTGTGCAAGTGAGAAGTCTCTCTCTCACGCAACTTTTTTGTCATAGAGCAACCCAGAAATACGCACTCAACAAATTAATCCAGATGATTTATTGCCCTGGCCTGGAATATTCATAACAAGAAAAGAATATCTTTCTCCAGGATGGAAAGCTGACCTGTGGCTTATTTATTGTAATTAATCTTTGTGTGAGATGGGGTGCCATCTAGTGGATAATTTGTATCAGACACATTCAAAAGAGTTTTGTCTGAATTTTGAGAGGATGATGATGAGGCTACCCCCCCCCCCCCCCCCCCCCCCCCCCCGACACACACACCTCTTTTCCCTTTAAAAAGCATTACAGTCAACTGATTGTATATTATTCATTCAGAGAGTAGAATCCAGACTGTAAGGGAATCATGGTATGCTCTCTGGAGACAAATAGCTGTTTGTCTTTAGCCAGAAAATATGAATAAACATCATATCCTGTTTTCCCTGACCATTCAGCCAGGAATGCAAAATGAATAAGGACCAACCCTCATAATTACATTTGCTCACTCATAATTTTGTCGTGTCACCCAAACCCCTTGCACATTAGAAGTGGGTGGCTCAGCATTCTGGTCATTAAGAAATATTTTTGAATGGGATTGGATGGAGGGCCTGAGGTTGGATTTGGGAGTGTGTTTCACTCGTTTCAAATGAAAGGGTGAATCAGTGTGTTGTTTTCCCCAGTGTCTCTCCTGTATAGTCAGATCCATAGCATTGGTTCAGAGCTCTCTCTCTCTCTCTCTCTCTCTCTCTCTCTCTCTATCCATTTGTCTGTCTCCTACAAAGGTTGGCAGGAATCTTATACAGACCAACTCACACACAGCCAGAGGGCTGTAGTTTACGATCCCAGACATGTGTGTCTTGTGTGTGTCACTTACCCTGAATTTGAACACAGCTGTGATGACTTAGTGTCTAAAAGACAGACGCAGCAGAATGTGTGTCTGTCACGTTTCTCATGGACAGATTCAATTTTGATCTCTGAAACATTTTTTTTTTTTAGATGCATCTCTTTAATATATAGAGCGCTACATAAGGTTAACAATAGAACCCAAAATGAGTTGTTCTATCATTTATTTCTAAACATTAGTGTTTGCATTTTGCAAAAAGAACTGCCATTTTAGTTGCTCTAGGCCCTTAAGAGTGAAAAAGAATACACACGTTGCAGTAATACATCACCTGTCAAACTAATAAAATCTTGGTGTGTAATGGAACAACACCTCATGACCCGTGGTGACTTGACATGATTACACTGACTTGTAAAGTAGACTTCAGGTAAGCAGAAATGGTAAACTTGATTAAGAGGAAACCTGTATCATATGGATTTTTGATGGAACTGCTTTTTCTCTAAGCCAGACTGTGAGACGTTCTTACAGTGTGGTATGTGTGTTTTGAAAAGATATATAGCATATGACGATTTATAGAAAATGATTTAAAGCACATATTTCAAATCTTTTGGTTTTATGCACTCTCCTACTGTTCTTGAGAAGGAATTCAGTCTGTTGTTGAGAGGGGGTCACATTGTTGCTGTTGTATTTAAACAGATTAACAATGTTGTATTGTTTCCAGATGAAATTCCAAATGGCAGTATTTTTCAGCTTGTGGTCTGAGCAGTTTTTGTGGAATTGCCCCCACCCTTCCTTCTCTTTCTCTCTCTCTCTCTCTCTCTCTCTCTCTCTCTCTCTCTCTCTCTCTCTCTCTCTCTCTCTCTGTGTCTTAATAACAGCATTGCATTGTAGCACCCAGACATACAATAACGTGCCATAACTATAATTTCAGCATGCATACTTTTCCACATGCTCACACATAAGAGAGTAAAAAACCCAGTCAGTTGTAAAGACAACGTGAGTGAGGAAAATAGAGTCATACTTGTAAAGACACTCACAGTACTGGTCATGATTGTCTTACTATTTGGTCATTTTTGTCTGAAGCTTATTTGGTGCTTTATGTGTGGATGTGTGTGTTTTATGACTTTGCATCTGTATTTTCCTGGTCACTAAATGTCTTTTACAGTGTCCATATGTAGCAGCATAAATGCCTAGAGTGTCTCTCACTCCAAATAACAAACAAAACCAGTGATTAAAATGTAATTAAAATTTCTCTGCAATGTCCTATGTTGATAAATCTGACATTTCACTGACACTTTTCATGAATCCAAAGTAGTCCTTTAGGAAGAAACAAAGTGGAGGAATTTGAACGGGGGGAGAAAGTAACTGGGTTTTAGAGGCAGGGCAGTGTTAACATGTGACTAGTGGACACGTGGACAAGGCTAGCAGGACAGTGTGGCAGATGAGGGTTGTTTTTCAAAGTGCGAGGAAAGGCAAAACTCTGTGTGTGTGTGTGTGTGTGTGTGTGTGTGAGTGTGCATCTGTATGAGTGTGTGTGTGTGTGTGTGTACATGTGTTTCCATCCACTCAAACCATTCCAGGCAAGGGAGGGCAGTCCTGTGGTTGGTAGAATAGTCCGTCTGAGTTTAGACAGTTCAGTTCTTGGTTTCCTGAGTTTTGGCCTCAGGAGCTTTGGCCAGCATCCCCACCAGCCCTCTCTCTCTCTCTCTCTCTCTCTCTCTCTCTCTCTCTCTCTCTCTCTCTCTCTCTCTCATTCCCTCTCTCTCTGTCTCACTCTCTCTCTTTCAGAGAGAAATAAGACTTCGCATGGTGAAGATCGAATCTTTAGTGTGTAGCATAATGCTATCTGGACTCTGAATACCAAGAATTCCATGCAAACGTTTATCACCTATGTGTTGCCTCAAAACCTGACCACCTGAAGCTTAGCCAAAGCTTTGTACAGAAAGAACTGCCTGTCTAGAGTTTGACCTAGAGCAGGCTTGAGAGCTTACATAAGGCTGATAGGAGATCTTTGTACCAGGGATCTGCTGTAAAGCCATGGCTGGAGGCTTATTGTGTTGGGCGGGGACCCTGTTGTTCTGCAGCAGTAGGTTTGTGTGGGAGATTGGGCTTTGGATACTGAGGAGGTGCTACATCCAGAGAATGAGATCCTGTCAGCAGTGCCTACAGACCTGTCTCTACCTTGGTGGAGGTTATCAGGTATTTAGGAGCATCACCCATTAAGCAGTGGAATGGACTGTAAATGAGACTTTGGGATACTGGTTATGTGTTAGCCAATCACTGGAGGATGTCTTAATTTGTTCTGTATTTTGCTGTTTTTTGAAATCATTTATAGAAATTTGTTAGAGGCATTTGATTTGATATTTTGAAATCTTGTTTCCTAAATGTTTAGTGTGATTTGAACTTCAGCTTTGCTTTTTGTGAATGAGGATGTGTCTTTTTGTTCTTGAGACAAAACTGTGTGTGTGTGTGTGTGTGTGTGTGTGTGTGTGTGCTTGTGTGCGTTTGGGTGTGCATGTGTGTATGTTTGTGTGAGAGAGTGTGTGTGTGTGTTTGAGTGTGCATGTGTGTGTGTGTGCGGTTGGGTCTGTGGGTGTGTGTGTCTGTGTTTGGTAGTCTCAATTTGACTCAGTATTCAGTATTCTGAGGGCTAGTAGAGTGTGTGTGAAACCAGAAGAGACATTTACCATTGTAAAATAACCTGTACCAGCCCGACACTGGTACATACTCCATAGCAGTAAATCTCTCAGGCAAAGTAGTCTGTATAATCAGCAACTTGAATAGAATTTCTTAAACTGGATTAACCACAACCACAAATGTTGTTCCTTCTTTGTTTCTTATGTAATAAATAAGATAATCTTTCATATCTGATCCATTTTCATGCAACGCTGCACACCAAAGCACTTACACACAGTCCAAAGAAAGGTTTTAAATATGACCAAAAGAAAAAAAAAGGAAACGAGAAGAGACGAAACAGTCTGGAGAGCTGCATAAGTCCTGTATGTGGCTCAACCCTCTTTGCTCTCTGTTCTGTCAAAACAGGGGAGAGATGTGCAGTGAGCTATGTATAGCACTTTACAGAGTTCTTGTGGTTAGCTAGCAGTTTACTTAACGTACTGCTGGGCAGTTAATGCGTTTTAGTTCTGTGAAACGGCACTTAGCTCATAAATGTCCCAGAAATAAGCAATTGTCACTGTAGAAATGCCTGGATGTTACTATTAATTTGAATGTAGGTTATTGTTTCCTGCTGTAAAGATCTATACGTGAAAACCTTTCATAAGGTCATGAAAATCCAAGTTGTAAGTGAATGTTAGAATATAGCAGCACAATCTTTGCACCAGTTTGTGTCTACAGCTGTATGGACACATATACACATACCAGCCAGTGGCTCTTTAAGAGATTTGAGTGGAGTGATTAATTTTCTGTGAGAGTGCTGCAGTGAAATTCTCGTACACCTGCAGAGGGACCAGAATCTGCTGATGTAGGACGATAAGTCTCCATTATGTCTTACTGCCTCCGCTGGGGGACACTTCATGATTCATATAAGTGATCTTTATGACAATAATTAGGTGCAATCACAGTGAAATGTTCGCACCTGTTTACATTCCCCTCCTGTTTAAGGGCTCTGTGCTTAAAGGAGCATCTGACCAGATGAGATCTCAATCTGAAGGCTAGATGCGGTCAGCCAGATTCATTGATGTAATTTAATTAAATATCAGTGACTCAGATTGGCTCAAAAATCTGATTAAGACTAGCTGATGCGTAAGGTCATGAGTTTTCCGCCAATAACAGGGCACAGGAATGGACATTTTTTTTGACAACGTGTGTTTTGAAATGATCAGGCAGATGAAAAATAATTTAGGTATAAATACCAACAGTTTGGATGAGCAACAGACAGATGGTGTAATCAGTGGCATTGCTTCATGGTGATAATGGGAGTTTTTAGACGGTGTTAGTGTGTCTGTGTTTGATCATGTGATTTGATCTCATCCGTAGATGACAGAGGGACGACTCTGCCAGGTTCACCTCCTGGACAACAGGACTCTGGAGCTGCTGGTTCAGGTATGATCTCGATACTTTTAGATTTTCCACCTGAAGTATTGTTCAGTCTTACTATGCCAAAACATATCTCATATAAAATTCCTGTTTTTCTCCACAGCCCAAGCTGTTGTCTCGTGAGCTTTTGGATTTAGTGTCTTCACATTTTAATCTCAAAGAGAAGGAGTACTTTGGCCTTACCTTCGTTGATGACACGTCAGTAATTCTTTTCCTTTTTGGGAGCTGGTCTAAATTTTTAGCCTTTATTTTTTTTTTTTAACACAAAACAAAGTAACATTTCATAGTCACAATCAAGAATTTTATTTGGTTTACATCAGTATAACTCAAATATAAATACAGTTTATGATTTTTCGCTCTCACATGCTGTGTTTACAGTATTGTAGTGATGTTTATAGGCAGTTGCAGCATAAGTTGATTGTTTTGCAGATGATGGGTCAAAGAAGAGCTTATTTTTGAGAGAGAGAAAGAGAGAGAGAGACAGAGAGAGAGAGAGAAAAATACAGGAGGTTGAATGGAATTCTAGAATTACTCACTCCTTCTAGACTCACTCAAACTACCTCCTTCATCTGTTCTCACAGTGGTCAGGGGAAGTGGCTGCAACCAGACCGCAGAGTTCTAGAGCATGACTTCTCCAAGAAATCAGGGCCCATTGCCCTCAACTTTCTGGTCAGGTATGAAACATGTTTTTTTAATGAAGAGTAATGTGTGCCCAGATTACAGTGTTTAATCACAGCAAGGCATCTATTGACTCAGCCTCCATTAAAGTTTACGTAAGGCATCCGGTTTTATACCTCAGCAAGGTTGCTGTGTTCTGAACAGTTAATAAACTGGTGATTTGTTTGTTTCTTTGAGAATTTGTGTCAAAACTGATTTGATTTTAAAGTATCAAAAGCTGATTTTAATTCATGCACTCCTCACCCTTCACATTGAAGTTATATCACTAGAATGTTCTTTTTATTGCTCATTTCTGTGTGTGTGTGTGTGTGTGTGTTTCTTCTAAGATTCTACATTGAGAACATTTCCCTTCTGAAAGACAGCATCACAGTGGAGCTATTTTTTCTCAATGCAAAGTTGGCAGTTCACAGTGTAAGTTCTTTTTCGGCATTTGATGAAATCCACCTTTAACTGAATAATTCAAAATCTCGATCTCCCCCTGGTAAATCCTGCTTAGAAGTATCCAAGATTTCAGGTGTCAGTTGGTTGATATTTGGCTCTGAGTAATTTATACTGAGGTGTGGGGTTTAGACAGTTGAAGGACGGTTCTGATGGTGACTCACCTTATGATGTGTGTGTGAATAAGGGATTTGCAGTGATCACGCAGTCTCTAAAGAAACTCCTTGAGAAAAGTTTAAC
The DNA here is from genome assembly GCF_902362185.1 of Chanos chanos. Classification (NCBI taxonomy): domain Eukaryota; kingdom Metazoa; phylum Chordata; class Actinopteri; order Gonorynchiformes; family Chanidae; genus Chanos; species Chanos chanos. The sequence continues at coordinate 37,112,803 of NC_044497.1, forward strand.
TTAGTTTGAGTGAGTATTTTGATCCAGCATTATTTTCATTGTCTGTAATACTTGACAGTCATTACAGTTGGACAATATAATACTTGAATATGTACACTTCACTTACCTACTTCTCTTTCTTCTGTACAGGGGGATATAGAAGTGGAAAGTGAACTGGTTTTCAAACTAGCAGCACATGCTTTACAGGTAACAGCATTTATACACCAAAGGTGGCCTTTTATTATCAATAAACATCAAATTTGAAAAGCAGTGCCTTTATTGCTGTGTTTTATTCTTTTAAGGAGGCTAAAGGGGATTACACAAGGTAAGAATAATATTCAGCCTATGAGCACTGGAGTCGCTGCTCACTTTCTAAAAATGATGTTCTGATGCCCTGTAAAATGTTTCAGTGTTAAAAATATATATTTTTTTCTTTTTCAGTGATGAGAACACCAGAGCTGAGCTGAAGAAGCTGCCCACATTTCCCACTAAGGTCCTGAAGGAACACCCATCCTTGGCATACTGGTATTAAGAGACTTTACACACACACACACGCACACACACCGATACTTGGCATGACTAAGTATTTACATAACTATGAATGATTATAGTGCATGCAATTTTGCTTAGTTATTTTGTTACATAACTACAAATCAACCAAGTTTCAGCATGCTGTATGTAGGTAATGCATACTGTATGTAAGCAAAGCGAAAGGTCTGTTCAGTTGTATAGTCTCACAGTGCATTTTTGAGAAATGTATAGAAATTAGGGATGTAATGATACCAAAAACTCACGGTATGTTAATACCACAATAAAAAGTCCACAATACAATATTTATAATGGTATTAAAAAACAAAGAAAAATTATGACTTGAATTATTAAATAATACATCAGCATTTTGTATTCGTATAAAATTCATTTTTCCCTTTAACTTAAAGTGCATCTGCTTGAAGGGATTTATGGTACCTTCTTATGCAAAGAAATAGTTCATAATTTGAAAACATACACTTAATGTCTGGTACATGATGTCATGTTAGTCCTTTAATATGTTTGATTAACTTTGCTGCTGGGAAGCATTGAGGTAGCTTGTGACCTCTAGTTGCAAATTGTTTTGTGTTTGTCAGTTTCCTTTTTGCCCTTGTCATTTCTTGTAATGGGAAAACCAAAATGCTGCCACACACATCAGCTCTAAAAGTTGACGATGAAGCATCCGCAGTCTTAATTTCAGATTGTTCATTTTGTCGTTTGTCGCCCCATTCAAATGCTTCATTTTGTCGTCTGTCGCCACATTCATCTACTTCATCCGCCACATTCTCATTTTGGGTCTGTTGTGCACACAAAGGATGACGGGAGTCTGTCTTTTTCACTAGTGTTCTTGTGCCATACAATTTTTGACAAGGAGAGAACACAGATATACTAGCAAAATAACAATGTAATATCCTCGGAGATTTCATCACAGTCCCACGAGTGTATCGAGGCATTTTTTTATCGTGATATCGCAAAATTAGATATATCATCACATCCCTAATAGAAATGCATTGGTAGTTCCATATTCTGTGTACCTAATTTTCAAATAAGTACACACGCCTACATAACAGCAGCTATCTGCACTGCAGGCTCACTCACACACCACACACACACACACTTACGAATACACACACATACAGATATACCCTCGTAGACATCGTAGGTAGATATGTGTATGACTATATATTTATGCCGTTAGAATGTAAGAAAGCTCAACATGTTGACTTCATCAGAGGCAAAGATGTTCCTGTTTTCTCTGTTCATTGGTGTTCAGATTTGCATGTAGTGTCAGTGGTGCTGGATCACTAATGAAGTTTTCTGCTGAGTGTGGAGAGTGTGGACTGGCATGAATTTGAATGTACAGTGGATGGTAGAATTGGAGACAGCTGGGTGTTGTTGAGAAATCAGCCTTAGTGAGAGTTTATGAGGTTATGACCTGCGTCTGCTGTGTTTTGCTGACTCGTGATGTTGGGTGATTGGGTGGGGGAATATAATCTTGGTTTTGAAGGTGATGTCACCATACTTCTTTTTTACAGCGAGGAGAGAGTGATTGAGCATTATAAGCAGCTGAAGGGTCTTTCGCGAGGACAAGCCATTGTACAGTGAGTATCTGAAAAACAATGATTAGCCTCATTGTGGGAAAACAGTGGATAGGTTGGGAAGATGAGATTTGTCACTCGAGCTCATAAATATCCCTCTCTCTCTCTCTTTCTCTCTCAGTGCTAAAGCTCAGATTCAATCAATAATCCAGCTCCCATTACTGACACTTGCTAGTGGACCTCTTTTTAATCTGAGCTGCTTAACAGCACGCTTAAATGACTGTGGGTCAAAGCAGGGGTTTTGTGATTTAGTAACGCTATGTTTTATTTACTTATTGTCTTATTTACTTATCTGCAGGTATTTGACCTTAGTGGAGTCTGTGCCAACATACGGCGTTCATTATTATGAAGTAAAGGTGAGACTTGCTAATGATCAAGTCAGTATTCAGAAGAGTTTAGAGTGACAGTGGTATATAAAAATTGAATGTTGTGACCGCACCATCAACATTTGAATATCAGACGTAATGCAAAATGACTAACTACTTGACTGACTACATGAATGAATGAACAAAGAAATACATTTTATGATTAATTAAGAAAGTCATTAATAATATAAGTTTTTTAATGAAGCGTATATGTGTGGGCAGGATAAACAAGGCATCCCATGGTGGCTTGGAATCAGCTACAAAGGCATTGGCCAGTATGACCTCCAAGACAAAGTCAAACCACGAAAGGTAAGTAACATCTTTTCTCTTTCTTCTGCATAGTTATCTCTAATATTTTCTAACATTTACTTACTGTGGGTCAATGATTAGTATTTTACTGTTGCAAACAGAAAACGACAGAAAAAGACATAAAAACAGAAAAATGCAGGGCTTGAAACAGAAGGGAATCTTGCAGTGTTACAGAGGAGATTAATAAATTAGACATGAATGTGCTGCTAGGAGACTATGAGAAGAGTGTCGGAATGTTCCCGGCTATTACTTCTCAGTGTCGGGCATTTTGTATGGTGTACCTCAGCGGTTTAGGAGTTGGCTCGTTTTAAGTCAGTCTGAGTATCAGTCATTGAGAAAGTGGTAGGTTCAGTAGGTATTTGAAGGCAGGGCTGTTTTTAGCAGCAGAGCCAGAGACGGGGAGAGAGAGAGAGAAAGAGAGAGAGAGAGAGAGGGAGAGAGATACAGAGGGATTCCTCCTGCACGTAGCTCAGTTATGAGTCATAAAATGTCTCACGCACACTATGTTCACTTGCCCCAGACTGTCAGCCTCTACAGACTTGCAGCAACACATAGAGAAAGGGAGAGGCATGAAGCACACTGTGTTAGAAAAGAGAATTAACGTGTTTAATAAGATTTATTAGATTTTTCTCTCTCTGACAGAATGTGTTTATTGATACATTTTGGTTTTATCTCAGTGTCCATAAAACTGCCTCTGTGACTGTCAAGATGTTTTTCTGTTACGTTGTGTCTGTAACATGGGCTTCCTGAATATTGACAGATAAACTACTGTAAAGCAACCAGAGAGTTGTGGAGTCTGTGTACGTGTGTGTGTGTGTGTGTGTGTGTGTACATGGTAAGTTGCTGTGGTGGTTAGTTAAATCTCAGTGGACAGGTCTGTAAGCTATCAGTGGATGTGCACAGGAGAATTAGACTCACATCCTGTCTCTTCCTACTCTTCTTCATGGGCGTAACAGCAAAGAGAGAGAGAGAGAGAAAGAGAGAGAGAGAGGGAGGGAGGGAGGGAGTAGGGAGGGTCAGTGACATGTGATGTCAGTGAGAAAGAAGTGGAGGCTGTGCCTATAGGTATTCTCATAACTTGAAGGGACAAGTTAAAAGTCAAAACAAGAGCAACACCCAAGAGAGAATTAACACACCATGGAGCTCCTATCTTTTCATCTCATAAGACCAGCGTTTTAACACCTGTCCTGTCACCGGTAAGATTCTCAGAGAGGCACATTTTTAGCACTTTGAGTCAGGTAACTTAAATCTAAAAAATTGAAAACATCTAAAAGATGAAAACATGATTTGCCAGACTGTGTTAATTTAAAACATGATGACATAATGTATACTAGATTGTGTTACAATGAGGGGAGTTAAATCAGTTAGCCAAATGATGTTTGAAAAGGCATACTTTTAAACTTCCATTCTGTGTAGGTTTCCTTGCAAAAAGATGTTGCTGAATGGAAAAAGTGGAGAAAGTGTGGATTTGTTTAAATTACATTCTCAGTAACAGTGACAATTATATAAAATATGAGTTGTTTCAATTAAGAAGCAAAAAACATAAGTTGTGATAAATTGTGATAGAGATGACGGTGATGCTGTTCTTGGTATACCTGGTTGAGGTTTGGGTCTCAGACAGGAGTGTGAGTCATTTTCTGCTGAGGGTGTACTCCTTCTAGTAGAGCCAGTCTGTGCCTGGTGAGGGGAGTAAGGGGTAAATTGTTTGGTTATAGACACTAACTGTCTAGAGTAAATGAGACGGTGTGAGAAATATTGACTCCAGCACACCTGTCTCTCCCATCCCCCACCCATCTCTCTCTCTCTCTCTCTCTCTCTCTCTCTCTCTCTCTCTCGCTCTCTCTCTCCCTCAGAATCTTCTTCCCTTCATGTTTGTTTATTTATTTATTTTTTTATCATACTTCAGGCGTAAACAGAACCTAAGCATTAAAAAAATATAACTATGATCTCTCTTGATCTGACTCTGTAGCTCTTCCAGTGGAAGCAGCTGGAGAATCTATATTTCAGAGAGAAGAAGTTTGCTGTGGAGGTGAACGACCCTCACAGGTAAGAACAAACTGGGTCTGGTCCCAGAGTTTTGGCAGATTTTGGAGCAGATTGTGGCACAGCTGCTTCTGTCAACAACACAGCAATTTTCCAGTGTAAAGTTTCCCGCTGTTGCACCAATTTAATTTTAAGTTATTTCAGATTTGATGAGGCTCCGTAGTGTTTCAGTTACTTGCAAGAGGGCAGAGCTTTTGAGTTATCTTATAATTACATTTACTCTTGTGAGTGTGGATCATATAAACAGTGCCAAACTGTAATTAGCACTCTGTGAGTAAATTTGCATTAGAGATCTCTCTGTGTCACTTCCTCTGTATGGCTAATGAGCCAGTCAGTGTGTGTGAAAGATATGTAAGTTTTCTCATTTCTGAAGTCAGATTGATAGTTCTTAGTCTTGGTCACTAGCTTTTTCTACTTTTGTGTTTATTGTTGTGACTTTCCCATTTTTTGTACATTATTTTGTATATTATATAATCATGCTGAAAATATGGTGGAAAGGTGTGTTGCTGAACTTCACAAAAGGTCTCTTTATGTGTGTGCAAATCTATGTGTGTGTTTGTGTGCCTGCATATACACACACACATATATATATATATATAACTATATGTGTGTGTGTGTGTGTGTGCGCGCGCGTATGGCGTGGTTTTTGTGTATCTGTGTGTATATGTGTTTCTCCAGGCGAGCTGTGACGAAACGTACTTTTGGCCAGACTGGTCTAGTGATTCACACATGGTATGCAAGTCACTCCCTGATCAAAACCATCTGGGTTATGGCCATTAGTCAGCACCAGTTCTACCTGGACAGAAAACAGAGCAGAGTAAGCTAAGAATACACCTTTACAAACACACACACACACACACACGCACGCACACACATGCACGCACACACAGGTTTACAGCTGTCTCCCTTATCTTCACTGTTTAGCAAGCCTGTCACTGTTGTTTGTCTTTACCTTGCACCTAATGTTTCTCTCCTTTCACCAAAAAAACCCCCTCATCTTAACTCAGCCTTGTTGCAGTGTTACAGACTACAGTACTCGTTCCTGACATTAGGAAATATACATTGGCATTAATGGCATATTCCTTGCCGCAATTACCGCAAAGACTTTTTTGGAACAAAAGACTGGAATCAACTAAAATTAAAACCGCAATATTTTTTTACAGGCTAAGATGACTGCAGCTAGAAGTTTAGGTGACATTGCCAATGACCTCACTGAGAATGGAGCCTCAAAGATGAGCAAACTGGGAAATCTGGGGCTTAAAAACCAGTTGATTATGGCCAGTAATGGGAGTCTTGTGTCAACAGGTGCGTCAGATGATTCTTGGCCTAATTTCATACATTAATCATTTTGTCTAGACATTGCTGAAAAGGTCATTTCTTAGTGTTACACATTAATGTTTTCTCCTCTGAACGTGGGAGTCATTTCTTGACCACATTCAACACTTTTGTCAGTTTATTTCTGAATTGTTTTAAAATACTCACCCACTCAGGCGGCTTAGATCATGAGTGATGAGAGTGAGTTTTAAAATACTTTTTTCATGACAATATTCTACTTTGGTTTTGGATTTTTTTTTTTCAACAAGTTATACATTTCTCCGCATTCTTACATCCTCTGTACAATAATATTATAAATATTCTCATTTCCACACAGGGTCTGCTGACTCAGAGATGAGTGAGGATCAGAAAAAAGAAAAACTTAATGAGCTACGGAATAAAGAAAAGGATATCCAGAGTGTTTTATCCCAAAAAATAGACGAATTAAAGAAAGTTTGTTTGAGAGAAGCTGTAAGTACATTTTAAAGCTGGTTTTTCCCCTTATAGAGATGCACATTGGTCTAGATTTCACTCCAGTTTGTAGTGTGAGTGACCGTTCTAATTGTATGTTTTTTTTACTTGGAATTACTCTTGTAGGAGCTGACTGGCAAACTCCCAAAAGAGTATCCTCTCACAACAGGAGAGAAACCACCTCGAATCAGGCGTCGGATAGGAACCGCTTTCAAATTGGATGACCTTTTCCCATATAACGAGGTTGGTCTAAAATATTGCCTCTTGTAAAACAAACATGCTGAAAACCAACAAGGTGAACAGAGCTGAATCATTTATGAGGAAGCTAAGTCAACTGATGAAACATCCCTGTTTGATTCTCAAGCTCACTGCCAAAACCTACCATTTTTATGTCTGTCACACCTGATGTTTAGACACACCACTTTCATCTACATCTTTTATTTACAATTATGAAAACAGCACCAAGTAAATCTGTAATTGTTCCCTGCGAAAAATTTCCTTGAGTTGCATCATTGTTTAATGAGTGTGCTTTGGCATTCAGGTTATTTCACATTCCATTAACACCAACGTTGGTGTAATTACTTGTGAAGTCTACAGATTTCAGTCGCTGTTTTTCAAGTTGTATTTACTCTGGTGGTGAATGTGGTTTAAAAGAAACTCTACACAAAGTTGACCTGTTCCTTAAATAACACTTATACAGTTTGTTTGACCCTGGCCACTTTTCTTCATGTGGTTTGGTGCATATATTCTTTTACTCACTTGGTTAATACTCCTCTTCCTTTAAGGAGTATAAGTCCTGTACTGAAAATGTCCAGTGGGTCTGGTCTTTTGTTGCTGTTTGTTATTTCAGCCTCTGGTTTCAGATCCATTATAATCCTTTCTTTACAGGATCCATACCTGAGGAATCTAGAGAGTCGCTTTGCTCTGCAACAGAAAATCGTGGAGGCCGCCAAGAAGCTGGCGGCCGAGCCGGATATCTGTAAGATTGTGAGGAAGAAGAGGAGACGGAACTGCCTGGATGCTATGCAGAAGCTCCAGGAGATTGAAGAGGAGATGAACCAATACAGAGTAAAGAAGGGAAAGAAACCCACACAGAGAGCCTCTTTAATCATAGCAGGTACACAACTCTATATTATTATACTACCAGCTCCTCAACAGACTGGATGGCTATCCTTTTGTCTTACCTGTTAGCGAAATGCACCCTAGACTTTTTACACACTGAAAACGCACATTATCTCACTAATTTCACTCTCATGATGTTGAATGCAATTTTTGGCTTGACATGCCATTTGTCTCCCGCTGTCAGATGAACTAGCTGCTTCAGAGTGCAGTTCTCTGTCTGACAGTGTGCCTCTGGATGACGGTGAGTGACTGAAAATTCATCTCTATCTTCCAGTGTAAATGTGTTTGTGTACACAAATAGTATACAATACACATGATACATGATACATGCACATTTATGTTATGGTGTTGTTTTTGGTGAGGTTATAAACTCAGGTTGGAGGTGATGTTGGTATGGTGACAGACTTAGGGTGGAGCTTAAGTCAGTATGGTTACAGACACAGGGTGGAAATTATGTTGGTAAGGTTACGGACTCAGGGTGGAGATTATGTTGGTATGGTTACATACTCAGGGTGGAGAGTATGTTGGTATGGTGACAGAGTTAGGGTGGAGATTATATTGATATGGTTGCATACTCAGGGTGGAGATTCTGCTGGTGTAGTTACAGACTCAGGTGGAGGTAATTACTGGTTTAGCTGGTTTAGTCCCTGTGTTTTCTGCTCAGATGAAGATGACGTGCAGAGACCTCGTTCCCGCTCTGTGCAGTGCTCTCCTCTGCTGAGTCCTCCTCGCTCTGCCGGTCTGGAATACAACCCTGAGAGGCGAGCCTCCGCCAGCAGCCAGCCCCACGATAACAGAGCCATCAACAGGTCTCGCTAATATTCACTTTCTCAATAATAATGCATTCAGTCTTACAATAACATCAGTTTACTTCGAATGAAGTCCCCAAGTTTTGAAAAGAAAGTTAAATACTCTGTACTCTGTACATTAAACACTTATCATCACTATACTTGTCAGTATATTCTCAGGACAACCAGACAAAGGGACAAAAAACTTCATTGCCAAGATGGTCCTTTATATGACATAGAAAATTACATATTTCTTCTTTTTCCATGTTTTCTTTAAAACACTTTAATTGCTGTATTGAAGAGGTAGTTGTATGTTTTTGGCTATATAAGTACTGTTGTCTGCTTTGTGACATTTGATTATATGGGGTACTTAATTTCCCTTTATGTTTATGTGTATATATTTATTTAATTATAATCTTTTATCCTCCTACAGATTAGATTATGACTTACAAAGTCAGGGGCTTTACTATAACCCTCGAGAAATCTCATCCACACACAGCAGCCCTTATAAAACTCTGCCTAGAATGCCACGGGACCCACGGAGCATGCCCCAAACTCCTGTCATGACTCGTAATGCATATAGCAGCAGCCAGCTGAGGTAACACCCATGGAACACCTCCACACACACTCATATACACACACAAACACCCTCTCCAGTGTGCTGAATTTAAGGTGCATAACTCAAGACACAGATTACATAGATACATGTAATCTGTGTCATTGGTTTACTTTCAAAACACACATACCATCCCAATGTTTATTAGGTACATATTCTGAGGAGTACAGTGTTTTGATATTTGGTTTTACATGTGTGTGTGTGTGTATGTGTGTGTGTGTGTATGGTATGTGTGTATATGAACATACAGGTCTGAGGGGAGTGTGCATTGTTTCCGACACCGTAGTGGCAGCTTGGAGTCCCAGTCTCCTTTCCTGAAAGAGAATGGTTCAGAGAAACCTGTCTTCACTCTTTCACCTGCCAGACGGAGCACCAGCACTGAAGCTCTGGATGACTACTCCACCTACACAAGCCGATCCAGCATGGAGTATTGCCCTGTAGCAGGGAGCCCTCACCTCCACACCGCTGAACACAGACCTTACGACTACCGCCACCACAGGAAGGTGGAGGTCTATGGCAACACGGGCAGTATGCCCAACCTGGTGCCCAATAGTTCCAGCTGTGCATATACATACCAGCCCACCCACCCACACTACGCACCCACATTGTATTATGTGTCTGGGTATCCTAGCCATGACTATGAGCCTTACTCCAATGGGGCTTACGTCTATGAGAATGAAATGGAAGGCCATTACAATGTAAACCCCTCTGGTTACCATGGAAACGGTTACCACAGCGGACACAGCAGGTACAACGGCAGACATTACGGAATACAAGGCCCAGACAGTTTTTCACAAAACCCTTACGCCACCATGAGGCCACCACGGGGCAGGCAGGGTCCTCGTAATGAACTTTTGGCTAAAAACATGCAGAAAGCCCTGATGGTGGAACACTTGCGTGGTTGGTACCATCGTAGCGCCATGCACAGAGACCCTGCTCGTTCCCCAGTTTGCTCCTATGACTATGACAGAGGATCTCAACACAGCCTGGGCTACCAGACCATGCCTGCCCCCTTCAGCCACTCCAGCAGAACAAACTCCTATTCCTCAGGTAACATAGTGTACTTTAGTCCTAAAAATTGTGTAATATTAAGTAAATTTAAAAATAACAGTGTATAAAATTTCTTATCCGGGTCTCTCATAACATTTTTAAGACATAAACTAAAGTGAACACAAAATATCTGCTTAGATACTTTGCAGAAGTGATTGAGTAAGACATTTTCATACGTATAATGTCCTGCTCTTTTTCAACTGTCTGATGAAGGCATCTTGGATAATCCAGGAAATATGAAATAATATTTTTTAAGTCTTAGCCTATCAAGCTCCCCCCCTGCATCTGCGATTCCTTCAAGAACTTCAGAATCCAACCTAGAGCTTTAACTAAGGAATGGAGCCTCTTCTGTTATTTAGGAATATTCTCCATTTACATAAGCCTTTGTCTGTCTATAACCAGGCTGTGTATTAGCTCTCCTTTTCCACAGTGAGCACTCTGACCTATAATTTTAACCCTCTCATGATGTGTGCCCTTTCCTTCGCAGATATTCAACATATTTATTTTGTAGTCATAAATTCTTCTTATTTATAACATGGGGGGGGATTTCTTTAGATATACATTAAATCATGTTTACTGTAAAATGAAGGATACAAATAAAATGAATCAAACCTTCTTCTTTTCCTCCTGTAGTTTCATCAACAGCCAGCGGAGGCACTAACTGGCGTAGTAATTTAGCGGTGGGGTTGTCTGACGGAGACATGTTGGACATGTCCTTGACTACCCAGCCTGTGTGTGCTGGAGCATACAGCACTGCATATAGCAAGAACCCCACTGCAAGCAGGTAACCAGCTACCTCCTTTAACTCATAGTTAATCTCAATTTTGTCTCATTTCAGTCAGTACCAGGGAGGAAGAAGTTCACTTCATTTTTTGTGAACTGCTTGAACTGTTGAATCATAATCAAACTGACTAAGCATTTGTTCCCAAACTAGTAGAATTATTATGGAATTGATCCATTTTTCCTAATCCTGGCCCTGGTGTTGAGATATATCTTTTTTTTATTTTTTTGATCCAATCTCTAAACACACTGATTAAATTGTGAACTAATCTTGAAGCCCTTTAGTGAGACAATCATGGAAAATACAGTCAAGTGAAATAAATTGGTGTTAAAAAAAAAACCCTAAAGAAAACCAAACAAATAAAAAAACAAAACCTCTTCCAGGTGGGCATCTACAGGCCACTTGAGTTAATAACATCTTTTCTCTGGATGTCAGGTTCTGTTCCAGGATCAGTTCTGGGTTCCAACAGCATTCTCTGGGCCCCCTTCTTTACTCTGAACATCTGGATCTTCATCACTCCACTTTACCTGATTACTCTCCATATTCCTCAACCCCATCCTCCCTTTCATCCAACCACTTCATCTGCTCCTACTCCACCCATTCATCCCCCTCTCCCTGTGAATGGACAGATCAGTCTATATGGAGGTGCCTCCACAGCCCAAACTAGGCAGTTTTTATGCTCTTAGTTAAAGACCCCAAACAGAGGATGTGACACAGTATTAGAAAAACACAATAATTTAAAAACAGGTTTGTAAGCTGAGGTAAAAGTACAGAAAAGGTCTCACGACACAAAAAAGTGCGGGCTGTTACCTCTGAGATATATATTTTTAAATTTTCCCACATTCTTCAAAAGTGGAGAGAGGCTGTCAGTTCTACTGTAGTGGGTCTTTAAATGTTTTCTCATTCTAATGAGAAATGTAGTTAGTGAAATATCTAACTTTGGCGTGAATGAAAGTTGTGCTGCTTGTTTGTGAACTTCAGTTAACATAAAATAACACTTTGTTTCTGTCCCACCTTGGCAGGTTGGCCAGTGCAGCCAATGCTTTCACATAAACACCTAATTCTTTGCTATATATCTAGTGGTCACGTAGACTTTCAGATTCACTTGAAGCTATGCTATGACTATACAGCGTTGCAGGGGGACTGTCAGTGTGAATGTTATTAATATTTTTGTTCTTCTTTGGCACTGACTGCTAAACTTATTTCCCTCAGGTTTCCAGTGGAGTGCAGTCCCTCCAGAGGGGCTGATGGTTTGTGCCACACCTCTGACTCTGCGGAGGTGTTTGGAGCCACAGGCAGCTGTGTCGATGAGGAGCATTAATGAAGACAGTATGTTGGGACAAATGGTGGAGGTATAATATCCTGCATTGTTTTTCATTGCATGCATATAAAATATGCATATGTTTAATGGCTTTCTTTCTTTCTTTCTTTCTTTCTTTCTTTCTTTCTTTCTTACAGTGGCTGTAATAATAACTGTATTGCTCTTGGGGTGATGCATTGATTAGCTGTGGGGTTTGTTTAACCTCACTTCATTATCCTTGCTCTTTTCTCTATCCCAGAGCACAAATGGACACATCAGAAAAGGACCTCTGTGTTCAGCTTTTCAGATGTGGAGGACCAAAGGTAACAGTGGCACAGAGAGAGAGAGAGAGAGAGAGAATATCAAACACCTTGAGTGTCCAAAACAAGACGACACCTCAAACACTGAACGCACATGACACTCTGGGGTGCTTTGGACTGAGAAAGAAATTGGCCAGAGGTGTACTAAGTGATAAAAGCAAAAAACAAAACAAAACAGACACAAAAAAAAAAATACCTGGAACCACACACCTGCTGATCGTAACAAAGACATTATAAACAGTAGATCTACTATACTGCACATAAATGAAGGTTGGAAGTTTGAAAATGGAATGTAGGTAGAAAAAAATATGTCATCAAAGAAGACATATTGACTTGTGAGATGCACACATAAACATGCTGAATGTGGGTCCTAGATGCAGGATTTGGAAGAAACAGTAGAAGCTCAGCCATACTGTGTCATGTCTCTTTACGGTCTCATCAGACTTATTTTTTATTGAAGTATTTTTGTTACTTTTTTATGCAGGATTGTCATGCTCAGAGATGATTTAACATATGCAACATTTAATTTTTAAACTGACATGAAAATGTGGACAGATATGGGTCAAGTTCAATATCCTTATCAAACTTTTAAAACTTCCTAATGAGTGAATGACTGAGAGCAAGACAGAGAGAGAGAGAGAGAGAGAGAAAGAAACATTTTTTTTCTGTGTAGATACAATGACAGCAGCAACTGATTTTTGTGTCCTTCATTGTTGGTTGGAAAACATGGACATTTTTCCTCATGAATGTATGTCTCAATCTTGTGAATAGGGGTATTTAGACTTATTATTGTTATTATTATTAGACTAATTTAGACTGTATTATTGGTGTTGTTTGTAATGTATAGGCATGTCCTGTATAGTGAGATTCACATGAGAAATGTGGTGAGCAAATTGTTTGCTAATCATTTAAATGTGTAGGTGGGTTGTGTGTGTGTACATGGTTAATGGGTTAAGTGAAGCATTTGTTATCATAAACATTTGTACAGTTCATGTCTACAAAACATTGTCCCCACCTATTAATTGAAGAAAAGACAGAAGGGAAAAAAATCCTCCCATTCTGAAATGGGGTGTGAATAAAGCAAAGTGTGTATTTTAATAGCACGTGTTTTCTTTCATGATTTATTGCAAATCTTTTTGTTGAAGGCACTAGATACCATGAAAAAGTGTGTCCTGTTCATAACAGGACCAAATGAGAGTTAAGTTTTGTACTGTTTTGTCACAGAATAATACCTAAACAATTGTTCTGTATTTTCCAACAAGAGCAAAAAGAACAGATATTGAAATATTTTGAAAAGCTTTGTAAAATACATTTTTATTACCAGTATTCAGATAAAGCGAGTTAACAAACTGACTGTGTACAAAGAGAATGGCATGGGCTGCAGTGTTGTCTGTAATCATACACCAACAAGTCTGGGTTTCCCCCCTCCACATGCACACATTTCTCAATGGACCTGTAATTACTGTGAGCTGAGAGCAGACATGGCAGCTGGTCTAAACAGATAACAGTCTGATCCATCTTATAACCCATATGTCAACATATCACTGCACCCGTGCATTCATGACCTTTACAAAACCTTATATCGATATTTCACCAACAATTCATTAACATTAATGTCATTAAGATCTTGGCTATCTATTCTGAACTTCAAACTGTTTCTTCTTCTTGTTTATTTTTTGTCCCTCATGATGGTGGACACAAACTGACCTCTGACCTTTGATGTCTCACGCCAGGCAAATTTTCGTGTCTCTTCTCATCTCCATACACGCAAACACTCACCAAATTCTTTCTGAGTTTTTTCCCATCCACACTACATCAGTGAGATATTATTACTCTTTCCAGAGAACTCTAGGGAGTTTAGAATAGAGCTTTGCACACTAAAGACCCAGGCGCTATTTGACAGGCATGTCCACCTGTTGCTGCCTCTCTCTCTCTCTCTCTTACTCCTCACTCCCTTTTTCTTCACCCGCTGTCAACTGCTGCTCATAAATATCAGTCACCGTGCAGCTGACTCAAGCTACTGAAAAAAGAATATGTTAGTATCTACCCCTTCTTGTACCATAAATACCTTCCTCACTGTCAAATGAGGTTAATTTTAGTATGCACATGAGGTCTTAGCAGTCCCCTGTCACAGTCTGAGTTTGAAACCAACCATTACACATACACAGTCGTTCTCTTCCCCGATGCTCTGACTTCTTTGACTTTTTAAAGACCATATTTGAACAATTTTAAAGCAATGTCAGATCATAGCGACCAGGATTTGTGCACAGAGGACATTGATGAAGATGAGATTTTGGCAGGTTTGTCTGCGGAGGAGCTTCAACAGCTTCATAGTGAGATGGACGTTATAGCCCCCGACGAGAGGGTCCCCGTCGGAATGAGGCAGAGAGATGCTTCTTACCAACCACCAGTTTCAGGTACATTATCTTTGTTTTACTTTTTTAGTGATTATTTTGTATCACTCCTATTTTTTGGCTTCAGACTAACAACTTATGATCACAAATTTATGTTCTAAGTAGACAGTATCACACTACCAAAAATTTCTTTCCTGTGCTAGGACACATGAGCTACATGCTTGTGCTCATTCTAGTGTTAAGAGTTTACATTTGAATAAATGCTGAATTAGGTTTAAAGCAGCCTTTTGCAATTTTAATAGCTTAGTAATGAAAAATTATGGTCACATGACCTTCATTTACTTTATTTGTGTTTGTTTGCATTACTTAAAGTGCTAAATAGTCCACATATTCCAGTGATTTGATTTTAGTATGAGTAGTCGTCTGCATATTTCCAAACATCTGACTTTTGGACGTTTCAGATAAAAGTAGTCCAGACCCTGACCTGGAGGACATCAATGAGGATGAGATCTTGGCTGGTCTGTCTTCAGAGGAGATTAAACAGCTCCAGAACGAAATGGATGTTATTGCTCCTGATGAGGGAGTACCCGTTGGCATGAGACAGAGAGATCAAACTGAGAAAGCCCCCACAGGCCGCTTTGATCACAGATCTCTGGTGGATTATTTGTACTGGGAAAAAGAGTCCAAACGCATGTTGGAGGAAGAGAGGGTCCCTGCTACTTTGTTGCCCAGTGAGGTGAGAGAGTGTTGCCTGCACACCAATAACGTTGACAGTCATAGGCCAGAGTACAAAGGGTGATTCAAAGAAAACAAAAAAAATGAGGTTAAATTGGTGGTCCTTCATCTTTCTTTATTTTATTTGTTTGTTTATTTAGAAGTTGTATTCCTATGTATTTTGCAGTATTTAGCTCCCTCAAACGCTCTTAAGCAGAGCTGTCTTAACTCTCTTAAAAAGTAGGCATTTAGTACTTTATTTGATTAAAAAAAAAGCATTCAATGAAAATAATTGATTCATGTATTGAAATTATATAAATGTTATAGTTAAGCAACACCTGGTTATGCAGTTATAATGTAAGTAATATATTTCTGTCATTAACAGAGAAAAATGAGTGAGAAAATGGAAAAGGAGGGGAAAGCAGAAAATGATGAAGAGGTAGAATATGTGTATGAGGAAGTTGTGGAGGAAGTCGAAGCAGGAGAGGGTGAAGAGCTGATTGAGGAAGTGATAGAGGAGATCATAGAGGAAGTTGTGGAAGAGGTGGATGAAGAGAAAGAAGACAAACAATGCACTAAAACAGACCCAAAGGAAAACAACACTATCCCCTTGGATAACACTGAAGAACTCATTCAACCTCCTCTAGAGTTTGCAGATGTGCAGAGTGAGAAAAACCAGGCCAAAGAAATTGAGAATGTTTCCACGCCAGTAAACTCTGATTCCACACCATCTGAACCTGCTGCCTCCATGAATCCTAATGAATGCTGGGTGCCAGAGAAAGAAGAGCGGAAAATATCCAAGCTGAATATTCCAAAGCTTAATCTGGGTGGTAGTTTGATCAAACGCACAGCCAGGCCCTCAGGTAATGACACTAACCTTGAAAGCACTTTGGACAAGATTCGTAAGAACCACCCAAGTGTTACAGAGGTCAACCTCAACAATATTGAGAATATTCCCAAAGAGATGCTGGTAGACTATGTCAATGCCTTGAAGAAGAACAAACACGTGAAGACGTTCAGCATTGCTAACACAGGCGCAGATGAAAACATTGCATTCTGTTTGGCCAACATGCTAAGAGAGAACAAGAGCATCACCACCTTAAATATAGAGTCCAACTTCATCACAGGAAAGGGTATCGTTGCCATCATGCGCTGCTTGCAATTCAATGAAACTCTAACTGAACTTCGTTTCCACAACCAGAGACACATGCTGGGCCACCATGCAGAAATGGAAGTGTCTCGCTTGCTTAAAGCCAACAATACCCTCCTCAAAATGGGCTACCACTTTGAGCTCCCAGGGCCACGTATGGTGGTCACTAACCTTCTCACGAGAAACCTGGACCGGCAGAGGCAGCAGAGAATGGAGGAGCAGAGGCTTCAGCAAATTAAGGAGCAGAAAGAGATTATGGAGATGTACGAGAGCAGTCTGAACCTGCCACCAGGCCTTTTGGAGATGTTAGGAGGTTACCTGCCAGCCATGGCGCTCCTATCCCAAGGTCCCCCAGAGATTCTTCAGAACTCTGAGGACCCCTCTTCAGAACCAAATCCTTCCTTCCAGCTTCGTAAGACTCCTAACCACCCGACCCCACAGATGGCCAACCCAGATTCAAGCAACCCACTAAAGGAAGTACATCTCAGAAAGACGCCTAGAAAGAGAGACCCATTCCTGGACCTCAACTCCAGAGAGGACAGACATGAGGGGAAAGTTAATATTCAGCTGCGGAGTACCCCAAAACAGCGAAGTGCAGGAAATGAGGGAGTTGCTGATGAGAGAGCCAGGCTGAAAAATGTGATAAAGACTCTGAAACCTGTACCACGACAGCGGCAGCCACCAAAAGTGGAGCTTACCCCCCGTGACAAACTCCTTAGTGAGATTCGGCAGAGCAATGTGGCATATCTCAAAGCAGTAAGTATGGCTGAGGCTTCTTGGATTAGCACTGGATACTGATGCACTGAACTAAGCACTGAAGCTTTTCACTTCAGTGAGGATGATGATTTAAATATGGTCCTCAAAAATTTAAATAGATATTATTTTTTCACTTCAAATAAATTTTGAGATGTCAATTAGCATAAAATACTCCAGCATAGTGATGTTCTAAAATTAAATGTGAAATTTAATCACATTTAATCTCATTTTTACTGTTTTAAATGATTCACAAATTAAGATAATGACAGTTGTTCTGAGCTCCCTCAGAAGTACAGAGATGTCACAGAACAGGTGATGATTAGTTGTACCTGAGAAGAGAAATAGAGGACTCTCTTATATTAGTGGTTCTGATCCGTTAAATATAGCATGTACGCCAGATTCAGGGCAAACTTTGTTCTCTCCCCATGGTATGAGGTGTCAGAACCTTACACTCCTTCCTAGTGTAGTGATTACCTTTAAATGGAGGTGGGTCTTAGGGAAACAGCTTTATTCAAATCAGAACGAAACATGGAGTACTTCACTTATTATGTTTTCAGTAATATGAGTTATGGTTCTGTCAAGTCCGACAAGGAATTATTTCATTAATCAAATCTTCTTTTTCATTAACTTTGAGTTTAATGTTAGTGCCTGAGTTTTAATTAATTTGTATTTGATTATAGGTACCACTTCCCAAAGTGCTGGAATCAAGCGAAACCAGTCTTTTCTGATGGATCTTGTACATTACAGTGAAAATCTGAGTGTTCTGCCACAGAGGGGCTGAAAGACTGCCTCGTCTTTTAGGAGACATAAAACCCAGCTGGACTGATGGGGAGACCTGAACAACCTTTTGATGGCGTAAAGCTAGATAGCAAATTGTTTAAAAATTCAGTATTGCTCAGTGTTGCAAACTAAGCTGAAATGAAACTTGCAAAGTGAATAGTGAGTTGGACATGAACACTGAGATCTGAATAGCTTTACTTGTGATGTTTAGCAATATGTATTAATATATAAAAGTATTGAAGATTTGTAGGACTTTACAGTGAGAGATATTGTCTTTGTATGTTAGCCTCCTCCAATGCCCAGACCCACCGTTCATTTTCTGTTCATTGTGTACTGTTGTCAATACTGTAGTAACCTGGTGCCTTTAAATAGAGTGTACTTAAGCTATTTTTCCCAAATTACATGAATCGACTTCAAAACAATGAACTTAGACCTTGCAGCGTTTACCTATTGTGCACATATGAAGTAGCATTTGTTCAGATTTGACTGTTGTGTAAGACAAACTGGCACACAGCTGGATGTAGAGAAATGGATTTCTAATGCATTTATTATCACCCATGACTGTAGTGCCTTCCTTCAAATCTGTTGTCATATTAGAAATGCTTTCCACAGGGAAAAAAAGATTGCGTGTTGTTTAAATGAAAAACATTCCTTCCAACATAGCAAATGGTGGTTTATTTTGTGCGAGATTATCAAACAAACCATTAATTTACCATGCACATCTAATTTGTGTGTATATCAGCTGACACAATCCAAGAAAATATGCATAGAACAAAATACACAGCTGAACCAAAAGATACAGAAGTCCTCCAACAGACAGTCTTTTCCAAAAAAAAGAAAGAAAAAAAAGCCTTATATTAGAAAGGTTAAAGACCACATAAAGATAAGTCTGAGGCTGAGATGGATTTGATGTCAGACATGCACACATAAGGTGACCGACAAGCTGACATTTGGTTTTATTTGACGTAGGCTATTTGGTTTACATGCTTGAGAAGTACTAAAACTGCCTGCAGTACATCGCATAAAAATTCAGTCACAGCACCTACATATCAAAACATCAAGCGAAGCCATTCTGCTCTTATCCTGCACTGAACAGCTATGTCATGAAAACATTTTAGACAAAAATGCAAATTATTGCTACTTTTACATAAGCAATTCATTTCAAAATGACATGTGGCATTTCTGTTCATTTATATGTAAGGATAATAGCATTATTTAAAAAATACAAACAAACAAACAAGAAGGAATGAAAGTAACAACATGGCAGAGTGACTCTGGCACTTGTTTGGAAAAGGGATGGGAACCCTGCTTTGGATATGGAAATACACACACAAAAAAAAATGGTTCTGAGGTAGAGCTGCACATAGACTTATCTCTAAGCTAATTCATCAACCTGACAGAAGCACTCCACTTTAACCTGGTCAATAACACACCCTTTTCAATGTGAACATTATTTTTTTATCATGTCATTGTTAACAAACATGTGACACTGTGCTCACAATTTTACAAAATAAACCTCACAATCCAAACTGAGAGAAATGAAACTGTTTAGATTTATGTCAGGATTTAAAGTGAAATTCAAAAATCATTTCCTCTAAAGTGCATGTCTACGTGTCTGATTCCATGTAATTCTGTACGTCTGATTCCTGGAATTTTTCATGTCATTTTACTTGCAATTACTTTTTAACAGTCTTAGCATCTCTTAACAAAACCAATACGTCAATCTCTGTGTTCAACAAAATACAATTAAAGGTGCACAGTTAGGACAATTCAACATTAGCAAGGAAAAGTACATAGGATGACCATGCACACACACACCACTGATAAGTTAGCAAACTGTCAGTCAGAGTTACAAAAATAAACCAAAATAAAGGAAACAAACAAACAGTACTTGGGGGGGGGGGGGGGGGGGGGGTTCTGACAGTACATTACAGTTGGGAGCGGAAGTGAGCGAAGCTTGAAAATCAGTAAGTACACACTACAACTACGACATAATTTTTGGTGACAGAAGCCAAATATAATCTTTCTACTTTGACTACATGTGTTTTCCCAAACCAAGATTTGATTGGAGGGTTCTGTCACGGGAAATGCATATCGGGGTTAAACTGAGTGGACACGCCACCCATCTTTAATCTTTCATTTTGCTCTCCAGAAAATCCTGGATCTTGTTGATTTTCTCTTCTTGCTGGTCCAGCAGATCCAGAATGACGCCCATGGGTGTTTTCTTCAGACCAACACCTTCTATCTTATTCTCCAGCTTGTTCTTCATGCTGCGGAGCCTCAGTGAAGCATGGACCAGGATCACTATAATACACAAAGACATGAGGATCAGTCCTACAGGAGGTGTGCGTCTAGTGGCTTTCTCCTGTTTCTCACTTAAGGCAAACTCAGAGCTTTCAAGAGGTTGTGCACTTTCATTTCGTTTCATCTGGTTTCTAAAATCTTAGCTGGTATCTGATTCAAATGGCCACACCTGTCATGGGTGAGATTTCTCAGATTTGGATGAGATTGTATTATATATACACTAAATTTTTTTTTTTGGTATAACCCTAGTCAGGTGAAGAATGAGAGTACATGTGCTACTTCAAAGCATTTGCTCTGCCTTTGCTGCTTGTGTTCTAAAATAGCTGAGTGATGTAAAAAAGTTTTGTGTTGAACCAGCTACTTAGCGACCAGTCAACAGAGGCTCACGGCTACACCACTTGATCTTTTGGGGTATGTCACAAGGCCACATCCCAGTTTTTTTTTTCCCCACAACGATGCCAAATGCCTGGCTGAGGCCTGGCCTAGGACCCAACTCTAACCCTACCCTCTGCTCTGTGAGTCAGCCAGAGAGTATATGACGGTAGAGAGGGAGATGATGCCATGAGAGATGTGGCCCAACCTTCTTTCCAGTGACTCATCAAGACAAAATCAGCAACCTATAAAAACTGCCAGCAGAGAGCCTCTCCAAAAAACAGATATTTAATACCTCATATAAATCAATGCTGCATCTGAATGTTAGTGTGGCAAGCCTTCCCTGTAATTCAACAAACTGACAGGAGTCAAATTGTTCTAAAAATGTTAACTGCATATTACATACATACCTTTAGTATTTCACTAGATGAAATGAAGTTAAGAGAGCACTCGAAAAACAGCGCCCTCTTGCAAGTAATTTCAACTAAGTGGCTATTAGTGAATGTAAAATAATGATTAAATAAATTCTGTGCAACTCCAGCACATTTTACACAAACAACACTGCAAAATGTGCTGTACAAAATGAGTAATAACCATCACAACTCTTCAGAGAGTGGACTATTCATGTACCAAACTTACTAGTTAAGCAAGTTCAAGTATTTTTTGTTGACACTGGCCCTACCAACACAACGCAATGCTATTCAGCCATTCACATTTGCTTTCGAGTTTAAACTAGCACTAGACACTAGTAGCTAATCCTTGGAAGAACTGTTACAGTTTAAGGTACCAGACGATGAACTTACAGAGCAGAGGGAATGTGATGCCAAAGATGAAAACCATCACTCCCCCACAAAGAGAGAGCAGAAAGTAGCTTGTTCCCATAACAGCGATGATAAACAGCGTGGGGTTCTTCCTCTTAAAGTTTTTGATCATTGCTTTATTTTCCCCGGCCCATACTGAGCCCATGAAAACCAGTGTGACCACAGCCCCACCCAGAAACATACCCAGTGGATTTAGAAACCTAGAGAGACATAAAAGAGGGTAAGACCGGACACAAAACGATACATATTTGAACAGACATTATGTTTTGAACTGGCTTATTTATATAAAAAAAAGGTTTTAGACAGCACAACCTTGTAATATTCATCTTTTTTTTTTTATTTTAGTCAATCACCTGCTTTTTTTTTTTTTTTACATGGTTACATCCATTACTCAGTATGACACTGCATGACAGGGTTACCTCTATCCAAAGGATATTAAAGCTAGGAGAACCATAAAGGTTAAATTTTTTGGACAGGAGAATTTTATTATCATTGACATTTCTTTTTGAAGGAGGATCCCTTCATTTACCTCTAAACATTTTCAAGTCTCTATAGTAACAATTTGTCATCATTGTCAAACCATAGGGGAGAGCGTCGTAAAGTAAGTCTATGGGGGCCTTCGGTGACACTCTGAAAGTTTGACAACACAATCAGTCACTATGTATTGTCTTGTCTGTGACAGATATGTTATACTAGTCATTATCACGCTTACGGACAATTCAACATGTTCAATTACGAAGGAAGAAGTACAAAAAGGTTATTTTTGCAATACAATATTAGCTTTGTCACTGTCACATTCTGATGGCCTAAATCTGCGTGTAATAGCCTAACATCCTAAATAGTCTAACTTCCTAAAATGTTACAATTACTCTGTTTCCATTTAAACACCTCGTCGTGGGAACTGAAAACAGATATTTAACACCTAATTTCTTGTTCTTCTACATCATCGCAGATTCATAACAGTCCATCAGGCCACGGCATTCTGCTGCAGTAGGCTAAATGGAGGTCGGGTTGTGCGGATTATTTTGGACAAATAACACAAACTGCGTCATTCAGCGAGGACGTACGTGGAACACAATCCTTAAAACAAACTGTTTCTCAGTGTCACTGTAGGCGCTATGGACTGTTTAAAATTTCAAATGAACAAAACAGTTTCACTCTCGGAAGCTGTCCGCTTGTCACTAAACCACTTACCCGACAATCAGAAACACCACGATAGCCACTGCGAAATAATTGGTCTGATAATACAGCAAATTGCTTATCACTCTGTTGTTCCATTTGGTTAAATCTCCAAGGTCTGGTTTAGCGAATCTTTCGGCTCCAGGAAAGAAGTCATCCCACGGTCTAAGTGGTGCAATCTCCATCCCTGCCATGGTTGCGCTGACAGTTCAGCAGTAGCAGCGGCCCAGCGTCTAGCCACTTGAAAGTTATCGCGATGAAATGCGACGTGAGTTGACGGTCTGGGAAACGTACGGCAATAATCGACGAAATATGGCAAGACCTCTGCCAAAATAAAGGGACGCCAGTGCCCTGAGTTTGCTTTTTTCTTTCTTTTTTTTTTTAAGTTCTAAAGACAATTTGAAAAAATAGTCATTAACAGTTTTTTTTAAGTAATATTGCACGTACTTCAGCCTAAACAGACAAATCTGTCCCATCACAATATTAAAGTGACGGGATACCAAGATTTAGTCTTTTAGATATGAGTTTCATATATATGGGGCCAAATCGTATTATTGAATCTTATCAAATGCCCTTTTTCTTATCATGATATTAGATCTCATACCTAATCTTATGAAATTTTACTAAACACACGCGCACACACACACACACACACACTCGCACGTGCATGCACACAGACGCACACACAAACATTGTGTCTCAATTTCTGGCATAAAAAAAGAACAAAAACAAACAAAAAACCCACGAAAAATTCTGCTAGAACTGTTAGTGTAATATTATTTACAACCAGTATTGGATCCATATAACAAGAATGCCCTCAGCGCCATCTTTACTTCCTTTGTGTCATTTTGGCAGAAACTGAGATTTAAATCTACAGGAGCCTGTATTTATATGATCTGCAATATACAGTACTGTGCTTAAGTGCGCCTTCAAGACTTATTTAGTCTCACGCCACTAAGACTTTTGTTTTGAAAAGTATTTGTTGACCCGGCCATCGACAAATTTAGTTACTATTGCTCGCTTCATAAACCTGCAAATTCGTTTATTTAGCTATGTTGAACACAAATTATATTTTTATGAAAAGGTAAGCTAGTGGGTCACATTATTCTTACGCGATAAATTGTAATGAAACCGTGACACTGGTCGAAATCACTACGTTTGTACTGAGCTCGCTAGCCTCTCGCTGTATGCATTTACGCCCAGATGACAGAACTATTGCCAAGTAAACCTGCTTGCTAACGTTAGCATTCTAGATTACGTTCCCACCAGATGTTAGCAAGAACTCTTATTAAAGAGAGTAGGTAGTGAGCTCGCATTTTAAGTGGCCTCTAGACGCTAGAAGTCGTGTCAAATAGGATCACAAAGATTAACTGTTTACATGTCTCTCAGATGGGAGACCTTTTGGTAAATGTTCTGTAGAAGAGAGACTGACAGTGTATCACATGAGTTATAGAGACATCGGTAATCAGTCTGCACTGTTAAGGTTTGGCTCATTAACTTATTTATTTATTTGTTTGTTTGTTTTTTTGACTGGAATCGGTCACGTGCATGTGAACGAACTTGACAGATAAAAACTCCCCCTCCACATGCTTTAATGAGCATGAAGAATCCTTTGTGAATGTGAAAAGTTAGTGATAGGCCCTGGCCTTTCCTCTGATGTGACTTTCACACATTCACACGAGTGAGTGTTTGGGTTATCTATGATGGAAGTGAATATTTAACTAATAGTCAGTAATTCATTGTTTTCCCACCACATATGTACATCTTGGCTTTCAGATATTAACTCCTGCGTATCAAAACACTAACTAGCTTTGATATGAGAGAATTCTTTGCACTCTTATCTGAAGCTTACCCAGGCCTCCGATATCTACTTTTTGGCCCTGTGTGAAGTCACAGGAGTAGTGACAATCACGATGTTTCCCAGTGTTTCACTAGCTTTGTACTGTATTAGGCCTGTATGATCATATCCTGAAATGATATCTTTCTGCTTTTGTCAGCGTACCTTAACCAATTGTCTTTTTCATCTGTGTGTTTGTGGCAGGGATGCGTGACAGACACAATGCCATACTTTGGCTCAGATGAAACAGTGAAGGAGCTGAAGAGGGCTCTATCCAATCCCAATGTCCAGTCAGACCGGCTCCGTTACAGAAACTATGTTCTCCGGGTCATCAGGTCAGGACTGCACTCTGAGAACATTCTGTCAGAAATGATTTTGTGGTGCCAACAAAAATTAATCTTCCAAATGAGGGAGAGAGGGAGAAGAGGTCCTCCACTGCATATATATTGTGTTTAGGAGTGGTTTTCTCTGACTGGTTGTCCTTTAGTGGAAGTTACCTTTTGCTTGGTTTCTCTTGCCGTTTTGATGATTGTGTTCACTGCTGATACATATCGGTCTCAATCAAAGTATCTAAATAAACAGATCAAATGCAAATGTAAAAATGTTACACTAAACATAAAAGTTTCCAGGGGGTTTACTGAGGAACATGTTTTTCTACTGTTTCCTTTTAGTGCTTTCTGTGCTAAAAAGGTTCTATTCTAACTGGTTCTAGAAAGAGGAGAGAGGACTGGCCCTTCTTGGGTCTCGGTTGCTCTCATTGTTTATTTTAAAAGGGTTATTCAGTCTTTCCTAATTAAGGTTTCTTATTTGTTTCCTAAGGGGTTTTTCCTTGCTATTGCCTCGTATGCTCTCTAGGTGTGTCAGATCAAGGATCCTCCAAAGCTCCTTTGAGAAAGTCTGTTATAAAAAATGCTTTTCCAGTAATGTGAACTGGTGGTGTGGGTTTTTGACAGGTCCATGACCCAGGGGCTGGATGTTTCCTCCCTGTTTATGGATATGGTGAAAGCCAGTGCCACTGTGGACATTGTTCAGAAGAAGCTGGTCTATCTGTACATGTGCAACTATGCCAGCCACAAGCCCGACCTGGCACTGCTGGCCATAAACACACTGCGCAAAGACTGTGCCGACCCAAATCCCATGATCCGCGGCCTCGCCCTGAGGAACATGTGCAACTTCAGGTCTGTCTGGTTTAACCTGCGTAGTCCAACTGCACTTACTCTGATCAAAAGAAAAAAAATCTTATCAACCTACAGGTTTTGAAACTGAGCCTCTTTTTAGAGCAGTACATGAGAAATCCCTGACCTTTGCAGATGGTAATAATGATAATAATAATAATCCTGAGGAATCCTGAGAC
This sequence comes from Chanos chanos, assembly GCF_902362185.1. Classification (NCBI taxonomy): domain Eukaryota; kingdom Metazoa; phylum Chordata; class Actinopteri; order Gonorynchiformes; family Chanidae; genus Chanos; species Chanos chanos. Next base: position 37,139,008 of record NC_044497.1, read on the forward strand.
TTCTCCTGCAGGAGGATCACACTTGCAAATGATTGTATTCCAAACGTTAGTTTAACAGATTCCATTTCAGAGGCCCCTTAGGGCACTGATTAGTTAAATCAGGTCTGTTTGAGTAAGAATATGGTAATATCCATCTTGTTACCCTCTAAGGGGAAGGCGTTGCATTTCAAAAATGCTTTTTATCTAAAAGTTTAATTGCTGGTCACTATGGACAGGTGATAAGGAGGATAATTTCAGAGGATTTGCTGGAAAGTAAACCTTAAACTATACGTTTGTCCTCACTGATGTGATTTCTCCTGCAGGATGCCTGGAATCACAGAGTACATTCAGCAACCCATCCTCACAGGCCTCAGAGACAAAGCCTCTTATGTGAGGAGAGTGGCTGTGCTTGGCTGTGCTAAAATGCATGGTCTACAGCCTGGTACAGAGATAGGTATGGACAGTTGTCTAACCGGTTCTTCCTGTTTTGTTTTGTTTTGTTTTGTTTTGTTTTGTTTTTTTTTTTTTTTTTGTTTTTTTTTAATGAGATAAAGTGTTGCCTTAGAGAAGTTAGTGAAACCTGTGATGATTTGAATGGGAGATTTATTCTGTTTGAAATCAACTTCAGGTTCAGTTCCCGAGTGTAATGGTCACTTCTAGAAGAATCTTTAGATGCTGTTTCATTTTGTCTTCATGCCATATCCCCACCTGTGTTTGACATACGTCTCAAACTGTGCTGAACAGATGTATGTTTTCATGGTTTTACATTGTAAATGATGACAAGCCTCGTCCGTCTTCCTTTCCACCAATGTGCATACTGCTAAACTAAACCATAGCCTCTGATTTGCATGTTTACTCAGAGCTGTACCAGTGTATGGAGCTTAATCCTGTTCTCATGGATAGTGAGCAGTGTATATAGTTATCAGTAATGAGATACAGAATGCAGCATAGCTTTTTTTAATGAATCTGTCTATAACTGAATGATTGTGTTTTTTGTGTGATCTGTAGATGTTGCTATAGTGAATGAATTTTGTCTTTATCCGTAGATTCCACTATAGTGAATGAACTGTGTATTTATCCATAGATTCTGCTATAGTGAATGAACTGTGTTATTGTCCGTAGATGTTGCTATAGTGACTGAACTGTGTTTTTACTCATAGATTCTACTATAGTGAATGAACTGTGTTTTTACCCATAGATTGTACTATAGTGGATGAACTGTGTTTTTACCCATAGATTCTACTACAGTGAATGAACTGTGTTTTTACCCATAGATTCTACTATAGTGAATGAACTGTGTTTTTATCTGTAGATGTTGATATAGCAAATGAACTGTTTTTTATCCATAGATTCTGCTATGGTCAATGAACTGTGTTTTTATCCATAGATTCTACTATATTGAATGATTGTGTTTTTTAATCTGTAGATGGTTCTATAGTGAATGAACTGATTTTTTTTATCCATGCATGCTGCTATAGTGAATGAACTGTGCTAATATCTGTAGATGCAGCTATATTGAATGATAGTGTTTTTTGTCTGTAGATGCTGCTGTAGTGAATGAACTGTGTTTATATCTGTAGATGCTGCTGTAGTGAATGAACTGTGTCTATATCCGTAGATGCTTCTGTGGTGAACGAGCTGTATGCTCTTCTGAGAGATCCTGACCCTGTGGTTATGGTGAACTGTCTCCGAGCTCTGGAGGAGATTCTGAAGGATGAAGGTGGTGTAGTCATCAATAAACCCATCGCCCACCACCTTCTCAACAGGTCTGCTTCCCATCTCAAACTAATGTATCACTACAGGACTACTTCACACTGAAGTAGTGAGACTGCAGAGTTACAGTCATTCACAGATGTATGTGGATGGCACTGTGATCATCAAATCAATATAATGTGTCTTGGTGATATTGTCCCATTAGAATGACATATCTTAATATGGAGTTGAAAGAGGGGAAAACCTGCTTACGGAAATTAGGATAAAATTTGCATTACTGAAAAATGGTTTTCGGGAAATGTTATCATTTTTTCTGTGTGTGTGTGTGTGTGTGTGTGTGTGTGTGTGTGTGTGTGTGTGTGTACACACAGGCTGAAGGATGTGGATAGTTGGGCTCAATGTGAGGTCCTGACTTTCCTGCTGCGCTACCATCCTCGTAGTGACAACGAGCTCTTTGACATTCTCAGCCTATTGGACGACTTTCTGCACAGCAGCCATGCCCATGTCACAGCTGCTACTCTCCGCCTCTTCCTCCAGTTAGCCGCCGCCCTCCCAGCAGTGCAAGCAGACGCGGTGCTCAGGGTATGGCTCAGAGATCAGAACAAATAAAAGAACAATGGATGTTGCAGTAGAAATTGCACAACCTTATATGGGTTCCGGAATAACTTTCATATACTCTGGCAGCCATTTCAAAGTTACGAGTGTAAGCACTTGCTTTGCTGAGAATCATTGGTCCAGTTTCCAGTTTGAGGAAGCAGTTCTTTCTCACTTCTACATTGCTGACTCCATATTTCAGTGAGACAGATATCAAACCTTGAAGAACAATTAACTGGCCTTGTAATGGAAATATCAGTGATTTCACTCAAAATGATATTACATGTTAAAGTAAATTTGCAAAAAATATCATTTTCAATATTGCAGTGGTGCAGCCCTGTAACAATGGATTTTCCCAGTTAGAATTGTACATGGGCGTGTATTCTGTGAATGAGAACTTGGCCTTCATGTAAAGATTTTCCAAAGTTTTTAATAAAATTTCATTGTGGTGTCCTTACGTCAAAACAGCTGTATAGATGATGTTTTGAACCACTGGACTAATTGTAATAATAGGAGTATGTGCAGCTGAACCAGGCATTGTGAACTAGGCATGAAAAACTAATGAACTTGTTTCCACTGAAGTGTCCCCTCCTTCCTGTCTAGGTACGGGGCCCTTTACTGGCCACATGTGGTGCTCAGTCTCGCGAGCTAAGGTTTGCCGGCCTCTGTCACGTCCAGCAAATCCTACGCAGCCAGCCAGAACAGTACGGTGCCCACTACAAACGCTTTTTCTGTGGCTACTCTGAACCCAGCTACATCAAGTTCCGAAAGATGGAAATTCTGGTGGAGCTTGTGAACGATGAGAATGTGGCTTTGGTTCTGGAGGAACTGCGTAGTTACTGTACCGATGTGTCTCCAGAACTAGCCCAGGCAGCTATCACTGCTATAGGTATCTGTTACATGCATCTACACAATCTGTGTGCATTTGTGTGTGTGTGTGTGTGTGTGTGTGTGTGTGTTTTTCCCTCTTTTCCTCTCTCTCTGTTGTGCTGATCTTCAGTTCTGTTCTGTTTTAATCGATTTATATGATTGTTGTCTTTGTTGTCATTGAACACTGTTTTGTGTTTGTAGTCACAGGGGGCAGATTTTTTTTTTTTTTTGCTTATTTTCTTTAGTGTACATGTTTTAAATCAGGTTAGATTGGAGTAGGTCAGCAACTGTCTGGAATATTTGCCTTGTCTTTTGTTTTTTTCAGAAGCAAAGTCAAATCTTTCCCCAGATATTAGGGACCTGCTGGCCTGCTTCGATCAGCTGCTACCTGTTTCTATTTGGTTTGCCTGATAATGTGTTCGAGGGCTTTTGTTTAGCAAATATTATCAGTGATACTACTGATTGTGTTGTTCTAAGTAAGCAGCTTTTTACACCTTTTGTGCTCTCTAACACCCGGTGGCTGTTTTTACATGTTAGGCCAGTGAGTAGACGTTTGGTAATTGGAGCATTTGGTCTTTGGCCGTTACAGTGCTTATTCATTTGCCTATCAGTGCTTATTCATTTGTATTTTGTATATTTGCTCCTCAAATGATCTTAGAAAATATCTGCATTGTAATAGGGCAGTAGAACAACTTACAGTATTGAAGCTTAGCTGAATAGGTAGTTTGTAGTCTTCTATCCAGGACTCTGAGATGACGAACTGGCTGGTGCTTTGGATGTGTAAATAAACTGATCAAAGTTTCTTAACTCTCATTCAGGTGTATTTAACCTCTGATGAATATCAACATTGACAGTTTACCAATTCAATCCAAATAGGAGTTTAGCATGTACTTCTTAACTGAAGTATATCAGTGACGGTTGATCTTAAGGCTCCTTCTGGGTTTGCTTGCCATTAACCACCTTTTTTTCATATGTTTGCACCCCCCCCCCCCCACAAGACATGCTAATCAGTTATGTTTGCTGATCATTTCTTGTAGTTTCCTTAGCTGATTAGGTGGTTTGTAGCCTTCAGAGAAGGGCTACCATTCTCTGCCATTTTTTCTATCTCTGGATCCACATATACAGTGTATGTGCTTTATTGGTGATCTATATATTTCACAGCTTTTGAATAACTTTTAGCTTTCTGAAAAGCACCTTCCAGCCTCTTTGTTCTTCTGTTCAGGGGTGTTCATTTGTGTTCCTCACTAACTGGAGTCCTGCTTCTACTTTACCTCATTACATACTCAAAAACTAATTTCGACTAATGGCGTGTTCATTTGACCAACAACAGTCAGTCTGAGACAAAACCAGAATTGACCGGGACTAAAAATGACAATGGCGTGACTTGTGTCCCACTGGAATTCTTGGAAACACACACATACCAGTGTACCCAAACTTTTGCACGCAACAGTGTGTTCCTTAAAACTTTCCAATATGTATTATGCCCTGGTGTTTTATAGCTAGTCTAGTCGTTTTTCTGGACTATGGTCAGAACAGGGTTGGTCATAAAATATGTCAGAGGGGGCCATAAATGCTTGTGTCAACATACATAACGTAATATCTGGCTTCCTTTTTTTCCCCATGGCTTCTTAGCAACTGCCAAGATTATAATTTCTTATCAGATCCTCATCAGTATCATCAAACTGCCAGGGACCTCCATCCACAGCAAAAGGCTGGCTGTTTATGAGTTTGAGTAGCTAAGGGTTTGTCTGTTTTCAATCTCAGGTCGTATAGGTCGGACATACAGTGAACCTTGCCTAGACATCCTTACAGGACTGCTGGCTCTTAAACAGGAACATATCACCTCTGGTAAGAATCTGCAGAACACAGTCTAGAACAGTATAGAATATAATAATATAAGATTATACTAGGCTCCCCTGTAACAACCATGTACATGTCCCATGTAACAACCATGTACATACAAGAGTTTTGCAGAAATCATTTTCCTCCACATTAGTGGCCATTTTTGGGAGATCCTATCCACCATTGTGTGTTTCATGAATGCGGTTCTTTTTTTTTTTTTTAGTGAATTGTGTATTTCTGTAAATATATATCTCTGGTGTTTCTGTCTCTCCTCTGCCATGTCGGTGTAGCTGTGGTTCAGACATTTAGAGACCTGGTCTGGCTGTGCCCACAGAACGTGCCTGCCGTGTGCCATGCTCTAGATGGCTCTGAGGAGACCATACAGGACTCTGAGGTGATGACCTGGCTGGTGCTTTGGAAGCATAAATGAACTGATCAAAGTTTCTTAACCTGCCACTAAAATGTATTTAACCACTTGTATGTTGAACTTGGCAAGCTTTGTCTCTGATGAATATCAACACTGACAGTTGACCAATTCAGTCCAAATAGAGGTATAGCATGTACTTCTTAACTGAAGTATAACAGTGACTGTTGACCTTCAGTCTCCTTCTGGGTTTGCTTGCCATTCACCGCCTTTTTTTTTTTCATATGTTTGCATTGTTTTTTCCCCAGAGATGCTAATCGGTTATGTTTGCTGATCATTTCTAGTAGTTTCCACATTCAGCATATCAAAGCTTATAATTTACATTTATGTGTTTAACTAACTCTCAGAATCAGATCAGCTAGATTTTTCCATGTCTAAGGCCAAACACTTCTGGAGCATTTGGGAGTTAGTTCTTCTGTTAAGGGCACATCCTCAGGGAACTGTGACGCTGAGGAAGTTACAAAGCTGCTGGGCTGTTTCTCTTACAATCAAACCACTGAATTCAAACTGCTTTGCTACCAGATTCATATTTGAATACTGAATATTGAGATCTTAGTTAAGTGTGGTAAAGCTATGATTATCAATTATAGAATTATATTATCCTTGGTTGCATGCAAACTCACAGTCATTTTAATGACTTAAAACAGAAATAAAATGACAATATTATTCTCTGGTGTCTTTCTGCACAGGCTTCATCCTACTTCCAAAATTACCTCAGCTTATCCTAATCTTTTTCTCTCCATCCAGGGGAAACAGGCTCTCTTATGGCTGCTGGGAGTGCATGGTGCTGAGATCAGTAGCGCCCCCTATGTTTTGGAGATCTACATTGATGGTCTGAAGGCTGAATTATCCCCCACTGTCAAACTGGAACTGCTGACGGCCACAGTGCGTTTGTTCCTTTCCCGCCCAGCAGAGACTCAGGATATGCTTGGACGCTTGTTACATTACTGCATAGGTACATGCACCAAGGCCAAGTAGGGAACTCAGGAATCACAACAAGCTTAAGCCCCCTACATTTGCATACACATAGCTCCTGCTTTATATGGGCAGTACTCTTAAGAAGACTGCACTGTCAACAATCACTTGACTTTGATTATGCTTCTCAGTCTCTTCATTAGAGTCTCTAAATGTCATGCTGATTCAGAAGTCAGGCTTAGTGGGTACTAAAAAAGTTCATTTAGCTTTCCTATTCACACTTACCTGTCGTTTTCCTGTTGGTCTCCAGATCTTCTCTTGGCTAATAATCAGTGGCACATTCACTCCATATTTGAGTTAGCACTGTATACTTCAGACAGATGAAATCATGGGCAGCTCGACCTTGTTAGATTCTGGTAAACAACTATGTGAGAGAATTCAGTGTTGAGAAGCAGAATGGTAGAGTTATGGTATGGACTGATACATAAGCAGTGAGGGATGTCATTTTAGTTTGATAATATAAAGAATGAGATTTCTGTTGTTTGTGTGCTATATTTATTAAAATGAGCGGTTTAAAGCTGACACAGTTCGAGTTAAAAGTGGGAGTTTGAAGTGTAACGTGCATTGTGAGTTTTGTACATCAAGCATACAAATTGGAAATTGGAAAGTAATGGTTTGGAGTGTTCTTTATTTGAAGCGATTCATTTTGAATGCAACGTGTTATTTTGGTGTAAATGTATCATCCTTTTTCTCTGGTCCCAGCGGAGGAGAGCAATATGTGTGTGCGTGACCGTGCCCTCCTCTACTACCGCCTGCTGCAGTGTGGGGTTCAGGAGACGAAGAAGGTTCTGGCCGGACCTAAATCGGACCCCTCCATGGCTGTCCTCACGGGTCGACTCCAGGAACCCATCGGCCAATGGGCTTCGATTTTCAACACCCTGGAGCCACTGTGTGGGGCAGAATCCTGGCAGGTGACTGCAAGTGGGCCAGAATCGGACATCCTTGCCCAAAGAACTGAGGGAGATGCGATCCCGGTCCATAGAACCGAGGAGGATGTATTAGCAGGTGAGCCTATCAAAGCTTAGAAAAAGAGACTGTAATGAAAGAATGTGATATGAGAGAAGTTCTAATGAGATACAGACACTATAATGAGTAATTATGATTTGAAAGGAGTTTTGTTGATATGGTTTCTATTTTGTTTTCTGTTCCTTTTTGTTTTCTAGAAGTGTTATAGTCATGTTACTTTTAACGCACATGTATTACTGCATTTTACATTTCCTTTTCAATATATATATATATATATATATGCATTCGGGCAAATGTTGCATTTTATTACATTATGTCATGATATATTTGAATAATTGTTGTAGGGACAGCAGAGGAAGGACTGTCTGGCGTGTCACACACAGATGAGGAGCTTATGCTCTCTGCAGGTCCCCATCTATCCCATGAGGCCTTTGAGCGGCTGTGGTTGGAGCTGGGCGTGTCCCACTGTGAGGCGCTGGGGTTCCCACGTCCCCATTCTGCTCCCGAAACCCTCCAGGCAGCCCTGCAGCTTGTCAAAATTCAGACTTTGGCCTTCAGTCGCGGGGAAACATTGCCCTGGAAGGCCTATGTGTACACACACAGCTGCGGGACTCTCATACTGGCTGAGTTGTTACAGAAAGACTCAGAGGACTCTGAAGGCAGTTTGGTGGTATCAGTCAAACAGCAATCAGAAAGAGAGCAGGCTGTCCAAGGGTTTCTGACAGTGCTGAGGAGGGCGCTTCACAGTCTGAGCATGGAAAACTGACTAATGTCAATTTAATATGTGACATCATATTTATCTTTGTGTTTCCTCAGTATCGGAGAGGTAAAATCCAACAAAGCCATCTCTCTCTCTCCCTCCCTCTCTTACACTCCCTGTAGCACAGGCTACAACAGAACTGCTCAACTGTGAGTTAATAGAGGAAGAACTTTTGGTCATATTTGTTGATTGTTAACTGGTTGGTATTCCTAAAAGTGAAGTTTCCAAGTGAGCGGAATAAATTTGAATTAAAAAATAAAGATATGTTAGTATAATATTGTTCTTACTTGAAAATCACATTCTTCTGAATATAAATCAGATGGCTAACTAAATACGCTCACTGTGAAATACTCACCAGAAGTCTGTGTATTATAAATATTACACAAATAATATACATGTTACACAGATGTAATAACAGTATCAAATATACACAGGTACACATACAGACAAATGTACATATGTAAAACCCTGAACAAAATTATTACCAGTGATGTGTGGGGTTTGGGTTCATTTCACTTTCTCACGTTTACACAGCAAAATAGATGTGTGAAACTCAAATAAATGTCACACCTCATGAACTACCAGGGTAGTTAATGTTTAATCCCAAATTTTGTTGTTACTGTGTAGTGTTATCAGTTATTTCTTTTATAATGTATGATGTCAGATTACCCATATTTGAGTAAGACTGCAAGTTAAACCCAGGGGCGCCGCGCCCTCCCCCTTTTAGCTCTCAGATTATCTGCGTTAATCTACACCGTCCACGTTAAGACAAAAAAAAAACGGAGAGAGGAGTTTACCATTGCAGCGGTAACCGCGCTCGCGTCTAATGTACAGTCTCTTTGATTTGTGTGGGTAGATATATTTCTTTCTTTATAAACTAACTACAGTTCTGGCTCGTAAGCGAGGGAGCTCATAGCCAGCCCAATCCACTTTGTTTTAAGAATCCCTGTTATGACGTCACTCCGTACTACCAACCTATCTTATGCCTAGATCGCAAAATACTTAATGGGATGATGTTTAGAAGGGTTGAGTTTATACTGGCTGTGCAATGTATTTTATTGATTTGGGAAATGGCATGACGGCAAACGCACTTGGATACCTGGCATGGTAAACAGCCAAGAGCTGTCATAACCTATGTCTGCATTTATTCTGTAACATTTGTTTATCTATACACACCTACCTAACCACCCCATCACTCGGTTTGCTAAACTCGACAAGTTAGCGTTACCTTTGTGTTCACACAAAGGCTACTTCGACTACATACTACGAAACCCCATATATCTCTAAATTAGCAGAATGTCTGAACAAAGCCGTAAGCTCTCGCAAACCAAATTATCACTCTGGAAATGTTAAGAATCAAACGCAACTCCGAGGATCTAGAATTACTTTTCCAGAATGATTATTTTTGTTGCGAGAGGTTTCGTAAGGCTCCATCTTTTCAGCTCCGGTGTCTGCGGGAAAAATGGTGCATTTAGCTATCAGAATTAAGACAATTTTCCCGGGGACGGTGCCCCCGGACCCCCCTACACGTGTGGGTTTGCCCCCTCTTCTTGCTGATATCACAAAACATTTCAAAAACGCACTGCAACTCGAACGATACGTTCACACTACACGATTTTAGCACTGATTTTACAGTCGCCGACAGTTTTTGCAGATCGTCTAGAAAAGCCCCAGTTCAGAGGCAAATCGACGCTCGGCGCTCGCAAATCGGCTCTCGATCGCTATGTTTGAACTGTTCAAAGACGCCATCCGAGAGACTCGCCGATGCGTCGTAGACGCACAACAGATATCTAGCATGCTAAATATCTGGACTTGTCGGGGAGTCTAAATCCTGTAGTGTGAAAAGCGTCGTGACTGGCAGTGAGTGCGGCGACGAGGTACAGCCAATGAACGCGCAAGATCCAGGGTGAGGGGAAACCCAGGGGAGGAGTTGAAGAACATCAACACATATTCTTTTCTTTTTACTCAATGTTTTTTCGCTGCAAATCATCGCACAAACAACTTGGACCGCTTCCTTCTTGTTTACATCCAGTTTTATTTTTAAACATAAATATAATTTATATTTTAAATATAAAAACAAAAAATCACCATTTAATGCACAGAAATGCACTATATAGTGAACCAGCCATTTTGTGGTGCTGTTCGAAATCTCTACAGTAAACTGACGCCAATAGGCCTATAGGTCGTGAGTGAGTGGACAAATAGATATTTCGAACACAGCACCTGTCTCGTGCATGGTATCGCGTCGTTCCTAGTGTCACTTCGCATCTGTTTTCGTGACAAAACGTAGTTTGGAGACATGGCATACTCGTCGGAGATTCCTCCTGGTGAGAGATCTTGTAATGTGTGACCCCTGTCGCTGATCAGTCGTGTAGTGTGCAAACCGCAACGGCGTCAAGACTCCCGATTACAAGGCAGCAAGTCTTGTAGTGTGAAAAGTGCAGCGATCTGACGACTTTGAAAGTCGTGTAGTGTCTATGGCTTAATTAGGAGCGCTGTAGTCCAATCTGTCTTCGGACCGAAATCCACTGTGGCCTCCCGGTCATGAGAAATCATTTTAACGCCGCAGTTAACAAGATTGCTAATAGACTATGTAGGGCACATTATGTTTAGCCGAACTGGAGCTAGCTGTTTCCAACTTTAGTTCTCTTTACATGATAACATATCTATCAAACAATGATGAAACTGATGTCTAAGACCACGATTTTATAAGGTACATAGCATAAAATCTACCTCTGGGTGCAAAGAGGGAGACCACACCACATTTCACTTTCACACTTTATCACTGCCTGCCACCGGTAAATTTATGTCCTCTACCTGAGGACATGAATTACGTTCAGAGGAAGACAGGAAGTAAACTCCGCGCCAAAGTGCAAGCAGAAAATATTTTAATTTGTTGTAATACATAAGAGAACGAAAAAAAACGTTATGAACAGGTTACCATTATTTCAAATAAATGTTACTGTTCCAGGACATTAAAAAGACATAATGTTTATGTTTTCGTTTTTGTTCCTAGCGAAATATCGATTGTTTCTGGTTTTCGTTTTCGTTCCTTGAACCGATTCAAAGTCTTGATTAGAGTTGCAGCAAACGGCTGGGGAAATCACCTGTATAGTAATCGAGTTTGGCTTTCGGACGATAAAATGTCTTTTATTTTATCACACAGTCGTTTGTTGATGTGGCTCATAGTTCAAATCAGGTGTTGTCAATCAACTTCCTCTTAGGTCTACATGCAGCAGAAATCTTAGGTATGCCTCTAACAGTGTATTTCAGCCCCAGTGCGACCTTTCCCCTTTAGGTTTTGGTTTTTATCTCGCGCTACACAACTCTTTCAGGGTCTACGAATAGTCCTTCGGATTGTTGCTTTCATATGGGGCTTGTGTGAACCTAATTAATCAAACTAAGAACGAATAACATAAGGTTCGAAATGAACTTTTCGTGGACAGTCGAGGACTTGAGTTGCACGTGCTGGGTTAAACAAAGGACGCAAGACAACTGCGTGGGCATTTCAACTACCGCATGTACTCTGCTGGTCGGGGAAATGAACCAGTTCAACCTGTTATCTCCGATGAATGAGATCGGAATAGTCGCATGAAAAGCCACAGCAAATAGGTAAGAACGGAGAAATATGTTTGTGGATATAGTTTTATGTCACACCGTTGAGGATTACCTTGATGACAGTGAATAGCTTATCCAGTGTTTTCAGCGTGCGAATTAAAATAACTGACATTAATTATCAAGTGGGTAACACAGACACTGAAGGATGGACTTTTGGCGTTCTTATAACCACTTCCGATGAAACCTATTGTTTCTGGAGACTATAGGCTACCTACGTGTGTCTGCTATGAATCTAAATTTGCCTTTCATGGCAAAACCATAATTTGTTCTAAAATCGCCTCATTCTTTTTTATGCTGCTCTTCTCGATTTGTTGTCAGATGTCGGTCAAATCAGACTGTTCGAAAACTTGGTGCATCATAGAAAACTTTTTCTCGTTTTAAACACGAAGAGACATTGAGAACATGATTTGTTAAATGGCAGAACCCTATTTCATCAATTTCCGTGATTACTAAGCCTACATCACATAAAGCTCCCTACAACGTATTTCTGTTGGCACACCTGTTTGCATTAAGTCACTGAAGTTCCTTCTCACGAAGGCTTCTTTAAGAATCGAAATGTAATTGTTAGGTTTTCTGTTACGTTTTTATCTCGGCATTGTAATTTTTTCCGAGATTTTGGCAACATATATTTCTGAGTCGGTCAAACCCCCGCATATATAGTTTATAGTCTGTACAAGTTTGACGCCTGTGTCACCTGAACACTCTCCTGTTAAATTATTTAACACGCCATGTAAATTATTTAGTTACTAGGCAGATGGTCAATGTTAAGCAAAGATGTTGGAGTAGAATTCTAAGTGCTACATCATATTTGGAAACTTCTCAAAGAAAACCAACCGTCTCACGAAAACAAGTCAAAACTGAACATATTTAAATACAGAGATTAATTAGATAGACCGATAGGTAGCTCAGCTTATCACAGTTTTCTGACTGTTTGAGAGAAGCCCGAGGAATGAGAGAGCTTTTTGTTTTCCAGAAACGTGGGGATGAGAATTTACTGTAAAACGACGACCAGATTGGCAGTTATTCTGTTCATCCTGACCAGTCTATACCTCTCCTACAGTCATGTGAGGAAGAAAACGAACGTGAGTGAACACTCTTGTACGCATGCAACGTATTCTGCCACTGAAGGTCCATTTAATCAAGCTACATTAAGGATTTCGAGTTATGTTCTGTGCGGTCCACTTTTTCTGCTGTGAATGTAACAGAGAGCCATGCCGGCGTGCACCATAATAATTCTTTAAGCGTCAAGATGTTTCTAAGGAACATCACGTTAACTTTCACATTTACAAAGTAAAAAGAGACGCAAGCGCAGATTAAGAGTTATGCAGCTATGAAATTCAGTCTGAAAATTAAGATTTAGATCTCGATTTACATGTGATGTTGTCGCAAATCTAATAGGATGTGAGTATGACTGTCATGTAACTGAATAGGAGTCTCAAGTGCACCTGCAGCAATTCGTTATCGAATGATAGTTGAAACTGAAAGATTGACCTCAACTGAACGATTGAAAATTGGGTTCAACCAAACTCTTTACTTGTACTTTTTTTTTTAGTCAGAAAACTAAGCTTTAAAAGGTGTTACACGTGAGAGAATGAACTTTGCGCATAACGAATGAACTTTGATGCACGGATATGAGCAAGGTTACGTTTTGAGATTCAGAGGTCTGAAATTTGATTCCTATATCTTATGTTATTTTATGGACGGCCAGTTTTAGATTTAAGTATGAAATGAGCGTAAGGGTTAGATGAAAATGCTGTGCCGGCCTGCGGCTAAAAAGAACTGCATTAGATTTTCTCCTCTACATACTGATCTTTTCTGTTAAGAGCGGCATGTAGCAACTCAAAATGTAATAACTGCGCATAATGTAATAACGGCACACAATGTAATAAAAATGTAATAAAAGCTCATATTGTAATAATATGCCTATAATGTTATAAAAATGTTGATGGCTGTAACATCTTTTTGCGCATAATGTAGACCTAATACGTTATTACGTTATATGCCAGTTACTACATTATAAAATGAGTTAGCTAACCCAAAATTTTTATTACATTACAGGCATATTTTTACATTATGAGTATGTATTACATTTTTTATTACATTATGTGCCGGTATTACATTATTACACACACAAGCTCTATGACTGTTAAGAGCAGCACACATCGATGTACATTTGCATTTACATTTACATTTACTCATTTTGCAGATGCTTTTGTCCAAAACGACTCCCAGTAGGTCTACAGGCAGATTACAAAACAAATAAAAAACATTTAGGAGCTGATTGTTGTAGAAGTGCCACCGGTAAATTCAACAGGTGTAAGTGTAACAATGTATGTGTTTGATATGTATGCTACTTTTAGTCCTGTATTAGGCCCTGTAAAATCTGAAGAAGCTGACATAGTCACATTTATTTACCTACGGATGGCTGCTTTTTTCTTTCCTTCTTATTTTTCCACCGTTGTAGGAGGAGGAAAATTTTTGGCTTTGGGACACTCTGTGGTCTCCCCAGGAAGTACAGACAGACCGCCTTTCTCTAAATGTTTCAGTCAGTGTGCTGGCTGGTGTCCTACAACAGAATAAGAGTGAGTTTTTGTTTCATTAGGACGGAACATACACATGTTAAACCCAGCAACCAACCAAAGAATTTGTTATCAGCTAAGAGTAATACACTTCTGTTTCCCAGTTAAAATCATATTTAGTAAAGTAAAGACAACTTTCATGAGGGCTCTGACTTAGAAAGATAATCTAACACTTAGTCCAGATGTTCATCTCATGTTATAAGTTAATAGATCACAGAATGATTTAGTTTTCATTTCTGTCAAGTGATAAAATCTGATGAAAATATATCCGCCTACTTGTTGTTCTCCAATGTTCACAGAATTTCTGACAGTGGGTCTGTGTTCTGTAAAGCGGAAAAAGGAAAGTTATCTACTTGACACGCTTCAGTCGGTCTTCTCTCAGTCTTCACAGAAAGAGCTGTCAGAGATGGTTGTTGTGGTTCACCTTGCAGACTTTGATGACAATTGGGTAAAAGACACAGTGAAAAGTATCTCAGACAGGTTCAGCCAACAGCTGGCGCAGGGCCACCTTTTGGTTATCCGAGTTGCTCAGGAAAACTACCCTCCTCTCACAGGGTTAAAGAGGAATTTCAATGACCCTCCGGACCGCGTGACTTTCCGCTCTAAACAGAATGTTGATTATGCGTTCCTCCTTCATTTCAGCAGCAGCCTCTCACAATATTACATCATGATTGAAGATGATGTAAGTTGCGCCAAAGGCTTTCTGACAGCCATACGCCATCACATCCAATCAAAGGGAAGTTCCCCCTGGGTCACCCTGGAATTTTCCAAGCTGGGATACATTGGAAAACTGTACCATTCTGAGCACTTGACGCTGCTGTCACGTTTCCTCTATCTGTTTTACCAGGAAATGCCTTGCGACTTCTTGCTGTCCCATTTTCGCGTCCTCCTCATGCAGAGTGAAGTCATCCGCTTCAAACCATCTCTTTTCCAACACAGAGGCATTTACTCCTCTTTCCAGGGAACATACAATAAGTTGAAGGATGAGGACTTTGTGGAGGAACTTGCTGACAACCCTCCAGCAGATGTTGTCACAGATATTACTGCATATAAGGATCACAGCCCAAACAAAGCCTACGACCAAGGGATAGAGTACTTCTGGGGGACCTCTCCCATTAATGAAGGGAATTTCTTCATGGTGGTTCTACACACACCAGTAAAGCTCTCTCGTATTCTGATCAAAACAGGATCGGAGGATAAAAAGGACATTCTTTCTTCTGCAGTAGTGGAGCTTGGAGAGACTGTTGTAAGGACAGAAGGCAGTCCAAAGTGCTTTGGGTTCCATAAGCTGGGTGTACTAGAGGGGGGACGTTTTGAGCAGCGAGACATCTCTGGCACATTCCACGTTCCAGTGTCTTGCTTACGCATCCGAGTCACAGACAGCCAATTAGATTGGGTTATCATACAGAACATTCAGATTTGGACTGAGAAACAGAACTGAGCAACACCAGAGTATTGTACATGGTGCTGAATGAGAGTCCTGTGTGCACTATGCAGATCTGGTCACACGACATGCCTCGCCCTGTGTTAAAAGTAACATGATTAAAAATATGTGCCTTATTGTGACCACATCCTGCCTCAGAGGCTGTGGTGTTAGCAAAGGTTGAATGCATGGAAGTGGTGTGACAGAGTAGAGGCCTTTTGAATCTTTGTGAAAGATGTGAAATAACCATGGTGGGACTTATATGTATTACAGCTGTATCAATTCAAAGAGAAAGTGTTTTAAAAATAAGAAAATTATAGTACAAGTCAGTTTACACAGTAAAATAACTAAGGCTGATTTGAGGGCATTTAAGATCATATTTGCTTTTGAAATTCTTTTGTGAAGGATCCACTCATGCTGGAGTTACCATAGTAACAGAGGTAAACACAGTTATGTAGGAATGAACAAGTAAGAGCATTGACAGACTGCTGCAACAGTTGCCAGTCTTTCAAATATGACAAAGCCTTGCTAAAAATCTACATGAATGCCGATATTTAAAGAACATTACTAATTCATCACAGCTAAAATGCATGAGAACAATGTCCTTGTGCATTCTTCTCCTGCAAGTATATTTTCCCGCACCACACAGAATTTTTATTGTATTCTACATCATTGACTGTTTGTTACTGAGTAACTCTATTATTTTGTATGGAAAATGTAACTATCTTTTGTGGAACAGATAAGGAAAATATTTGTGCCAAGCCGGCTATTCAAGGTAGACGGGTTTCAGAGGCAGGTTTTTTGTACTTTGACCGGTCAAAACAGATTCACCCAGAGCTTTAAGTGGTGTGCCAATCATGCCCTTGTGTCAGTAATATGGATGGATACAGATTTCTTTATACATTCCTGTGGCTCTCAAACAGTCTTTAACTGTCAAGCAGGAATGAAGAAAATTAGACTGTACAATTAAAATGAATTGGACAACAAAACAATGTAATACACATTATGTTATTCAAAGGATCAAAAGGGACATTAGGGTGGTTGTGTCATGACTCAAACCTTCATGCAGGATGATAGTTTTAGCTTTTTGCATAGTGTACACACCTCCCCCCTAGTGGTGAAAGATGTAGTCAGCATATTAGACACAGCACTTTACAAGCTTTCATACATTAGTTTTCACTTTGTGAAGAATTCTTAAGTCACAGCTGTACATCTCTCTGATCAAGTTGAACTATGATATCATAGGGAAAAAAATATTCTGTCCAGTACATATGATTGCGGTTTTGGCCAATTTCTGACATTTTCACTGTCATGAATTTGAAACATAAAATTCCCAAGTAGTATGGAATAGAGACACATGTGTAATATAAATATGTGTACTACACTGTTATAACATCCAGACATATAAGATGTGTGGGTTTCATCATTTACAGGTGGATCGTTCTGTTGTGTTGCTTATACATTTTACAATGTTCACCATTTTTTTTGTCATACTCAGTGTTTCCTGGCCCTGTACAAAGTCTGGTTTTGTTATTTTATCTATTGGGATATGACCTAAAAGACTTTAAAGCTGCACAGAGTCCCGGATAAAAAAACACTATTATCATAAAACACCATAAAAATATGCCTACATAGCATTTTACAAATACATATGTTTTATTGTATTTTACATGGGAGTGGATGGATTTCACTGAGGTATGAAGAAATGCCAGTCTTTTACTGAAAGGGCTCATCTTGCCCAAATTCTTCCCAGGTCTGTAACATCTGTGCTCAGACCCACGTTGCAGGACTGACCAGTGTAGAAGGGCAATACCCAGCAGCTTAAATAAGGCAAGGGGTCACATTTCCTCCTGACCTAGTTTTTTTAGAAACATGTGTAATATGTTACCAATGGGCTAGCCTTTACTCTCTGGCATTCTGTACAACCTGGCTGGCCGGGAGGAGTAGACGAATGTGCTAGTGGGTCAGATTAGTGTAACTGATTGCAAAATCATTCCAGTTATGAGAGAGATAATTTAACCATCTCTGTGTGTAACCTACCATCACCAGCTGCACTCCCAGTGAGGTTCAAATATGACCCAATATAAACACCTGACATAACAGTATTAACACAAATACTGTACTTTAACAGTCAGGATTCCTGAAAATAAATGCATCTGTGTGGCATGTCTGTGAGTATAGGTTTCCAAAAGAAGGATTTCATATTTCAAATTGTAATTTTTGAGCGCAAATCTCTTTTATGTGTATAAAATACTGCCGGTGTAAAATACGTGAATATAAATTCAGCCGCAACAGTGCAATAAACATTTTCAGACAAGAATATGCAGTAACTTCAACTGCAAAGATCATAACAGAAGGATATTTGATTTGTATGACTATTTTTATACAACATTATCAGCTCCCAGTGCTAACGAAGACAGTATAAATATAGAGGATGAAAACCAAAATAAAAACAAAAAAGTATGGGTGATTTAAAATGATCCCAAACATATTTATATGAAAATAAAATGTATTATAAAGAAACAAAGAAGAGAATACTTTTGATTAAAGAGCAAAGAAAAACTCAAAATGAAAAAATGAAGGTGTGTGATTTCTAGTATTGTTTAATCAGACAGACTTTGTGATGCTGTGTTTACGTTCATTTAAATATTTCTGTGACCCAGAACTACACTAAACTGCAGGGTGTGTGTGCAACAGACTCAGGACTTGATTCTGCTGTTGCCACAGCAATGGACTCTAATCATGGACATGTGGGCACATGTCACATAGAGCTTGATAAGGCGCACAGGGAGAATTAAAGGGATTAGATGAAGAAAATATGTCTGCATCATAGACCAGGTGGAGCAGAAACACGTGAATCATGGCTGATGGACTATAATTACTTTGCTACATACTTTGCTTTTAAAATGATTTATTTCAGGTACATGATGTCTACAGTGAAAAACGTATTTTGCGCGTGAAATTGTTTTTGGATTGCACTAATTCTGATTGCACTGCAGGAATAAATTTTGTCATGGCAGTTTACATTTGCAGATTTTTTTTGCACTTCACACTAATTCAGACTAATGTCAAAGTTACCAGTGAAATGCAGTGTACTTTAAAATAAGGAGCTGATCTAAACATAACTCCAGTATTTAGGAATTCTAGATAGAGCATGAAAACCTAAAGAAAAGTACTCTTTCTGTTCATCTCATGTCTTTAATCTAACGCTACTTTTGCCAAAGCAACAACAATGTACTACTATTACTTCTGACTATGACTTTTTGTGTAATTCAGTTAGTCATCATTATCATTATTAATATACATAGGAAGTGTTGCATTTTTACAGTGCAGTGAGAGGAAACAGAAAACTCCTTGTCTGCCCAAACATACACATACGATGAAAAAAAGGCAAATTAAAACCCTATATGATGACAATACTAATTAATATATGGTACCCAGATGCAAGATTCGAAAATAAAATGTTCTAAAGTTAAATACTAGACTACAATAATTGCTTAACTAAGGTGATTTTAATGACTGTTAATGACCTTCTCTGCATCCACTGGGTAGCAGGTTTTGCCTGATTAATCCTATAGCTGAAAACAATTGTAGAAACCCTGAAGGTGTTTGAACTAACATTTCTCACTGCTGAAATCGCGCCCTCCCCACCCCCCCACCCCACCCCAACTGCTTCAAAGCAGTTTGAATGTGGTCATAAGCCCCTAAGATGTCTCTTACCCTTATAGTCAAACATGATCTGTCAGTTATTTTAAAGTGAATTAACTGATAGCTAGATTATTTGGAGGCATTAAATGTATTGTCTCATACAGCACCCCAATCTATAGATTTGTTGCTTAATGCAAGGTCTTTCCCCCAAATCCTTCCTCAGGAAATTGTGTTTTGCTATGGCCAGTAAGGCATGCGTACAAGTGGGATATTGTCCCTTTCAGTGGTACACTTAGAATACTACCAAGACTTCTATTACCACTACTACTAGTCATTATAATAAGAACACATGATGATGCTATTGTGTTTTAATAAAGAAAATATAAAAAGACAATAATATGGCATAAATGCACCTTTGACTGTGGTGACTCAGCCCCTTGTGATAAGAGAACTTGATTAGTTGAAGCACTGACATCCATGCCGTAACAGCAGTTGTGTGATTGCACCGCACATTGCTGGTGGCCCAGATGAGTTTACACAGACAGGATGAATTTCCAGATCTCTCCTTGCTACACAGCAAGATAAGAAAAATCCATGGATCAGTGAGGATTAGACCGCCTATAAAAGGAGTTCATCATCACCAAATAGAATACATCACATAGGTTTGTGACTGAAGGGCTAGAACCAGCTGCTTACAATCTTATGGGGCAGTTATCAAACTCCTAGTTAAAAAGTGATCAGGGATCTATATAGTGACTGGTGCCTCCAGTTATCATAGGTAAGGATTTCAACGACAGAGAGTAAAGTTTAGTTTCATTTTGACCAAGGGGACAGTACTTGTCTTTTCATAAATACATATTGTTGGTTTATGAATATTTATTCAGACTCTCCTTTGAGGATGACGATGATGATAGTACACTGCGTTCTTCTCCTGCTGACAAAGAGCGGCGTCCTGTCAAGCTGTGGTCTGGAGAATTATACTCTTTATCTGGAGCAACATGAATGTGGCAACTGTATGGTCATCAACACGACCATTTGTAGTGGTCGATGCTTCACTCAGGTAAATATTCCTTAAATCACTCATTAAATACACAATGAGTAATTAATTAAAATCTTCCACTTCAAGACATTATTCATTAATTTAATTACTAAAGATCCCAGTTACATCCTTCAGCATTTTCAATACCAGTGGATCCTGTAGGGGTTGGTCAGTGGCTGGTCTTTTTGTTTTTGTTGTTGTTGTTGTTGTTGTTGTTACAACTGTTGTGTAGATGATTTAATATAAAATGATTTTATGTCATCTTTCATTTGTGGGTCCATTCTAAGACTCCCTTTAACCTCTTTCTGTCTCAGGACACCAACATTCGAGGGCTTGTAGGAAAGTATTTTCTGAGACAACAGAGCTGCGTGCATCGTTCTGTGGTGTATAGTTCTGTCATGATGCCTGGCTGTCCAGCACATATTGACCCTTTGTTCTTCTACCCCGTGGCCCGCCGGTGCCGCTGCAAAAAGTGCAACACCATCAGAAACGAGTGCGTCCACAAGTCCAGATGGATCAATAAATGCTCCAAACACCTACAGCTTGGTTAACTACAGCAGGGGTTATCCCTTAAAAACACCATGTGTATTCCAGGAATCAGAGAGACTTAGTCAGAGCTTTTAGAGAATCTGTTACTTCTATGTTTTGCAGTGTAATGGAGTAAATGTTTCTGTTGAGCATTTGTCGTGTTTTTTTCTTTTTAAATTTTTTTTTTATAGTCACTATTCATACAGGTATCTATAATCTTTTATTATCTGGGCTCAAGGGGATTTAAGGGAATTTAAAATCACATTATGAATTCAATTTTACACTAGGGGGCACCATCACATCTGCATATTTATTGGACAAGTCAAAAGATTTGATTCATGTGTACTTGATTGCAGTTGTGCATTGACAAGTAATTTGAGAGACTATGAGACAGTACAATGTGTGTTAATTAATTTTTGTTAATTACGCATATGTGAAAGTTTATGTAACGTGATATTTTGTGGTTAGTGTGTAATAATAAGTTTCCTATTGTGAAATTGAAAAAGCATCTTTAAATTAAACAGTGCAGGTTTATAGATGCACAGTTAGCTGTTTATACTAAAATCTATCAAAAACTCTCTAAACACTCTGCTGTTAAACTGCACACAAAAAGCAGAGACTACTGAAAAAATTAAGGCTGTAATGATTAACAGATGAAAGAGGCTAATACATTAGCAAATACTTTAATCCCCAAACAATTTGAATTAGTGAATTCCATTTTTAATATTTGAATATTTTTATACTCCATTTGTAATATTTGAAATATCAACTTGCTGTGTTTAAGATGCAACATTTTTTTTTTTTTAATTTCTGTACAATTAGATATTTTTGGCCACACATACCACAAGCAGAATTTTTTGCACAATTACTATATAATACAGGATATTTCTTTGGGGCACAAGTAACCATTATATAATACAGGATATTTCATTGGAGCACAAGTCAGTACTATATGATACAGGACATTTCATTGGGGCACAAGTAACCGCTATAATATACAGGATATTTCATTGGGGCAAGTGAAACAACTTATATTCAACAAATGGTCAGTGGCAGCTCTGTGCAAAAAATCACCATAAAGGATTTACTAGTTCAAACATGCACTTCCCTGACCCCTAATCCCTCATCACTCTCTCTTCACTCACAAATGTCACAGACCATCTTCTAATTACTGCTGCTTCATAATCTATAGAGTCAGTTTATACTGAGCTGTCTCCAGGCCCTAGCTCTCTCCTTGTTGCTTATGCAAACACACGTAACCCCCCCCCCCCCCCCCCCCCAAAAAAAAAAAAAAAACACGCACACAACCACACAAAGATTTTTAGAATCCTTCCTGTAATTTATTCTAGAAGTTATATTTGCAAAATATTTGAAAATATTACACATAGTATAAGTCTACCATGTTATACTTCAAAACTGACATATCAGGTGAAATTATAGACTTAAAAAGATATCATGGGTAGGAACTACACAGTTAAGCCTGAAATGAACTATGTCTGGGTGTGTTCAAATGTATCTGTTACCAGTCTGAACATGTTAGATGAACCTTGGAAGAAGTACAATTACTGCGGTCACATACAGCTAAGCCCTGTTCGCAGAGCTTTAAGTGAATTTGATAAATAACCAGACAGATAGATAAACAGATACAGACAGACAGACAGACAGATAGATAGATAGATAGATAGATAGATAGATAGATAGATAGATAGATAGATAGATAGATAGATAGATAGATAGATAGATAGATAGATAGATAGATAGATTAGTCGCAATGTCAGGTTTAAAAGGTGCAGGAAAAATTATCAAAAAATATTTACAAAAAAATTATATCAAAACATTAGTTTTAACACTAGTGTACTAAACAGTGAGTAAGTGTGTAAAAAAGAAATAGGTAAAAAGAGAGAAAGAGAAAAAAAGAGACTAAGAGAGAAAGAGAGAGAGAGAGAGAGAGAGAGAGAGAGAGAGAGAGAGAGAGGGTGGGGTGCAGTCCACGCTTGCGCAGTTGTAAACAGTCTCTGTGCTATATAAAACTCATGCCTGTGCAGACACATTGCTCCTCTTTCTGCTCCATTCCCTCGCTCTCTCACTCCAAAGCCTCCGACCAGCTTCCACACCTACTTATTATGGCTCAGCAGCAGATCAGGTATGTGTTCACTCCCTGTGTTCAGCCAGCTCTCACTTTCACCTGTGCCCAGGTGTGTCATGTCCCTGTTTGACAGGATGGCTTTTCATCTGACCACCAACTGGATAACATTTTGGATGGAAAGTCAAATTCCCACAGTGTCAGACAGATTTCGGTACTATGCACATTTGTAAAATTTGAAAAAATGTCTGGATGAAGGCAAATTTGTGAATATGCCTGTGCTTTTATGTGTCCTGTATCACATTTCCTCAGAAAAAGGGAAGGGTTTCTATGTACAGTGAGAGGAGCACCAGGTGCATGTTTGAATTCAGTTTGTCCATAAATGTAGAATGAAAGAAATCAATGAGAAGCAATGTCGTATTTGCTTGTCAAGACAAATAACTTTAATGCACTTTTGCAGTAGTATTTATGAACATGTCACTGAATCTTTGTAAAATCAAATCTGATTTCATTTCAAAATGATTTCATTTTGTTTTGGTTTTGTTTTTTTAATTTGTTGTTAATTTTGTCAGTCTTCCTGCTAAGCTTATCAATGGTGGCGTAGCAGGCATGGCTGGAGTCACCTGTGTGTTTCCTATTGATCTGGCTAAAACCAGACTGCAGAACCAGAGAGGAAACCAGCAGGTCTACAAGAACATGTGAGTTCCCTTGCATTTTCATTAAAAAAAAATGGTTTCCATCTGTCGCACCCAATTTAGACTGACCCAAATCAGACAAACAAACACACATAAACACACACACGTGCACGCATGCACACACACAGAAAAAGAGTGAGAGAGAGCGAGAGAGAGAGAGAGAGAGAGAGAGAGAGAGAGAGTGAGAGCATAATATTCCATAATCTGAGCCTGAACTGTACTAAGTAGAAAAGGTTGGAAAACTGGTTCTTCTCTCTGATCCTAAGGCTATGTTTTACATGCGTTGCATTTAGTGTTGTTCTGTATGTGCTAAGTACATTGCACACTTATGTTTGAGAATGTGTGTGCATGCATTTTTGGAACTATGATGAAACCAGTGCATTATCTTTTACAGTGTGGTACAGTATTTCCTGGTTACTATTTTTCTTCTAATTTAATCATCCAGGTGGGACTGCCTCATTAAAACAGTGAGATCTGAAGGTTACTTTGGCATGTACAGAGGTGAGCACTACAAGAGCCTTTCTTGACTTTGTGTCTGCACTTATTCGGTTGTATTTGCTTTGCATGTTTTCTTGTGCACACGTAGATAATTTGGGAGTATTTTGCATAACGTCATAGTCTTTGAACCAGCCTGTAATGGGGTGAGTGTAGAACCTCCTGGCTAATATTATTACTGATGGATCACTTACACATTAACAATTTAAGAGTTTGTTCAACCTCAAGTGGTATTAAATCCACGTACTCTTCATTTTTCAGGCTTAGGTCATTAACTACGAATGAACAGGAGCTAAGAAATTTATTTCACATGAAGCTGTGTGTGATATGTGGACACTGGCAAATAATTTTGTCTTCTTAGGTGCGGCTGTGAACCTAACCCTGGTTACCCCAGAGAAAGCCATTAAACTAGCTGCCAATGACTTTTTCCGACACCAGCTCAGCAGAAACGAGTATGAACTCATACTTTTGAAAACCAGACAAACTCAGAGATGGCATTTAGACTGCTTATAGTGCAGATACCTAACTGAAATCTTGTTTCAGGCCAA
The DNA here is from genome assembly GCF_902362185.1 of Chanos chanos. Taxonomy (NCBI): domain Eukaryota; kingdom Metazoa; phylum Chordata; class Actinopteri; order Gonorynchiformes; family Chanidae; genus Chanos; species Chanos chanos. The sequence continues at coordinate 37,163,787 of NC_044497.1, forward strand.
AGCTAACCGTGTTCAAGGAAATGCTAGCAGGGTGTGGAGCAGGAATCTGCCAGGTGGTTATAACCACTCCTATGGAGATGCTCAAGATCCAACTCCAGGATGCAGGAAGACTTGGCAAGATACCATTTCACCTCATAATATTCATTATTTTTCCTGCCTAAAATAGGGTTGTAACATATTTCCACATTATACTTACAGTTGCACAGCAGAGGAAGCTGGCCATGTTACCCACCATGAAGCTGGGAGCAGCCAGCACAGTCTTGAGTTGCTCCTACAGTGTGGGTCCCGCTCCTCAGATCAGAAGAATCTCCGCAATGCAGATTACCCAGGAGCTGTTACGTACAAAGGGCATCCAGGGGCTTTACAAAGGCCTTGGCGCAACACTAATGAGGTAAAAATGATTCTTGGGGACAGGGAACTGTCTTAGAAAATTGCATGGGACCTTCTGAGGTTCTAACAAGAGCATTCCAAGGACATTCTGGGTGTGTCTTATGAAAACAATTAATAGAACTGTTTTGCTCATAATACAAGAAACATAAGGCTGCAAATAACATTGCACATATCACAGTTTTCTTGGAACCACAAGAAAGCTGGGTACAATTTTATTCCAGAATATTTACCCATGATATTTTCTGGGAACTTGCCCTTAAACCAGAATTATTAGCATGTTTTGCTACTATTGTTGCCCAAGAGTACCCTCAGACATTACTGGTTTGATTTATAAAAGATTTTAATGTATACAGTTCTCTAGCCTCCGCACATAATTTTACAATCAGCAAATGGTGCAACCGAATTCTATATTTTCACTCTCATTGTGACATTTCATCCTCAGTGGAACATTTACCAACAACTAATATACTGTTGTTAGGAATGAAGGCTTTATGGCATTAAATAAGAATTTGAAAAAGTAATCTAGCCACAAATAAATAGAACAAGAGGGTGCTCTCAGCATTACCACTTGAAATATCAGTTACACATATGTAACACTGGTGAAGAACATTCTTAGTTCATTCATTCAATAAGAACTTCTTAAAGATAGCATATAGAACAATTAGAACTACAACTATTCTCCCTTCTCACTCACTTTCAGAGACATCCCATTCTCTGTGGTGTACTTCCCCTTGTTTGCCCACTTGAACCAGTTGGGCAAGTCCTCAGAGGATGAGGCCGCACCATTTTATTGGTCCTTTATTTCTGGTTGTGCAGCTGGCTCTACGGCTGCTGTGGCAGTCAGTCCTTGTGATGGTGAGTGTTTCAGATCAAAGGAAACAGCACACGTTATGTTAAAACTGGTTTGAGTGAACAGTGTTTGAAGTTTCCATATGCTAACTTTGATTTGTCATTTTTACAATCAGTGGTAAAGACTAGACTGCAATCCCTCAACAAGAGTGCAAATGAAGAAAGCTACAATGGAGTGGTAGACTGCATTAGGTACACTATCCTATTAAACATTTTCAGCTGTGGTATCAATCCTAGCAAATAGATTTCCCAGCTAAACAACTACACTTTCTTTAGTCTAGCCAAACAACTAAACTGTCTGTATTACTCTGATTTTCCTCTTGCAGAAAGATCATGAAGAAAGAAGGACCATCTGCTTTCATGAAAGGAGCTAGCTGCAGGGCTCTGGTCATTGCCCCACTTTTTGGTATTGCTCAAGTTGTTTATCTTGTAGGGGTTGGAGAATTCCTTCTTGGCCAAACTGCTCTTAACCTCTAATCAGCCTAGACTACCTCTCAAAAATGGAACCACTAAAGAATTAAACTGAAAGACCAAGGCAGTTATGAAGTGACTGAGTTACTGGAAACCAGTTTGGTGAAAGAACAAATTAGATACTGTATGAGGTAATGCTCTGCTTGGGAAATGCCAAGGTATCTCTGGTGATGGGGATTTTGATGGTTTTCCACAAACACCCCCTTGGATCCTTGGTTAGTTTTCGTATCAGTGAGGCTTACTTGAAAACCAAAATGGTGCCCTTTCAGCCTTTAGCCTATCATGCTGGCTTCTTTGAGAAGCCCTGACAGCATTGCACTTGGGAATGTGATTTTTGGAGAAGTATCTCCAGAATTACGTGGAATTCCCTCAGTGAGGGTTGAAAGTGTTCAGTTTTATGTCTCCGACTTATTGCAGGGAAATCAGACTGTCTCAGACGTTTTGTCCTCATAGAATTTTGGTACATATCATGGCTGCTATGTTTTTTGTAAGAATACCAAATTGATGCAGGTGTTTTTGAATCCTGTTTAAACGGTAACGTACTTAACTGATCATCACTTGGAGTTGCCCGTGTTTAGAACTTTAAGATTTATAAGTTTATAAGTTTTATAAACTACTAATAAATAATAGTCCTGCACCCATTTAAGGCCGTTCTGAGAAGTTCAAACTCGTTTAGGAAAGGCTGAACTTCTACATGAGCTAAAGCTTGGTCAGGAACTGTATGCCATTGCTCAGTTTAGAGAAAGGACCAAATGAATAAGGGAGGCATATTTCATCCTTGTATCTTTTAGTGCATAGTTTTCCATAGTCTCAAATTCATATTGTAATTTTACTGCTGAAACGGTCACATTGTACATTTATAAATGGAATAAACCATAGAGTCATAAAAATCTGACACATTCAGGGATAACTGCCATCAATGTTGTCTGAAGAGACAGGCAGTGTGTCAGATACACAAAGCTCAACTGTAACTTACAGAAAGTCATTTAGAAAATGTTGGTTGGAAAGCCTAAACTTTAAGGTCTTTATTTCACTTAATTTCAGTCCCAGGTGTTCACTCAGAACCCCAGGTTTAATTTATCAATTGTTTAAAATGTATTCAGCAATTATATACAATGTGTACATGTTTATAATTATATTTCTAAAGATAAATCTAACCATGAATGTGAAAATCGGCGAGCCATAACAAAATGTGTCCTTGTCATCCAAGCATTTTGTGTACTATGGTTAACAAAAGCGTTATTTCAAGAAAGCAGAGTAAGGATAAAAGCAATGAGGGTATCTCCTGACCTCTTGGAGAAGAATCTAGAATCAATACAATTGGATTCCTGTCTTGCTATGATTTCACTGAGGAAAATCATTCACACCATTCTTACTGCATCTGTTTGCCCTTTTGGGTTTATATAGATAAAACAAATATACAAGGACTCAATAAAGTGACATGAATCATTGGGACATGTTTGCTTGTTTTGGTAGAAAATGGAAGAAATTTCTGATGATTTTTAGAAATGTGTCATTGTGAAATTGATGACATGATTAATTAAGTCGATCAGATCTGTTATTTTCTGTGTTTCAACAATGCAACAGTTTTGAATTGACTAATACTCCCAACATCAGACCCCACTAGTTTAATGATTAATTTCTCTTTCTGTATTTGGACATTAAAAACCAATAATGTCACTCAGATGAAAAGTTTAGGCTGGAGTGTACTTGAACCACTTTAAGTGATTCAGAAGAAAGAAATCCAATAATGGTCTAGTTTCAATGTTATGCATCTGTAAGACATTTGGGAAAATCTGTTCTCATTCAAAATTTGTGAGAATCAGTTGAATGACCTTGGGCTGTATGGGTAACACATACATAAAAGTTTTGGGCAACGTTGGCTATGCAACATTCTCTCCTCTTGGCTGACACTGGACCTGAGATTGAGAGCTATAAAAAGTGCCCACGATGCACTGCAGTTGAAACCTAAAGATGGGGATCTGCATTTATCTGAGCTGCAGGCTGCATAGCTGTGGCTCGCAGCTGTCCCCTGCACTCCCCAGGAGAAAGCTGACACCTAGTTCAGAGATCTGCTCCAGTGAAGGTAACCACCTCATCAAGTCCTCTGTCTAACATAACTCTGTTGTACAGTTAGGCACTCGATAATAGAAATGAAATTACCAGTATCAATACTGTTATGATGAATGAATAGAATGAAAGCTACATAAATGACAAATTATGATAAATATACTTTATCTATAAACTTCAATATACTTTGTTATGTATTTATTTCTGATTCAAATTCTGAGTATTTCCATACATTACATGCATAAATACCTAAGTAGATTTCATATTTAGATATATGCCTTTACATTTTAGAATAAATACCAATAACTTCACCTCAGATTTTAAATTAGATTTAAAACTACAGTCTTTTTTTTTATATAATTTTGATAACCACATCACATTTAAAAATACTTTTGCAGTGGTATATTTTAGTCCTAATCAAAATATTAATAATAACTATAATAACTAAACCACATTTAACTAAGGATTTTTTTTGCACTTTTTAAAAAGTTGAGAATGGCATAGGTAGTAGGTATGGAAGTGCTCTAGTGAAGGTGGCATCTAGTGACACATACCTACAGCCTGAGTCATGTGACTGAAAATATTCTCATCTCACTTAATAAGTATTTTTAAATATAGACTACATGGTGTATTACTAATCCAACCAGCTGCCATAGCTCAGCAGTAGCTAAGAGTCAGTCTCTGTGCCAGGGCTGAGAATTCAGAGGCTGTAAGATAAAACTAACACACAAAGCTGTGCCATTTCAAAATGTGATACACTGTATAACTATCTACTCCACATACCAGTCACAGGAGAAAACACATAATCTGACACCATCAAACCATTTTTCTTCCCTCATTAGGACAGGGATGATATTTGATGTGGTTTGTTCAAATTTCTATCTCTCTTGTCAATAGTTGTAAATTACAGAGGCATTACAGTTGTGATTGTGGATTTACATTTATTAATTTAGCTGACACTCTCATTCATATGGATTTACACCTTTTTTCTATGTCAGAGGTCACACACCTCTGGAGAAAATATTGGGCTTAGAAATTGAAACTAGCAACTATTCCCCTAGAATGGATAAATAATTTGCAAAAACATCATTTATTAAACATTAAATTGTCTTGTCTAAATACCAAAATTAAATAAAAGAGCGGTCTGTTTGATTTAACAATAATAATTAAAATGCAAGAGTAAAAACCAGTCAGAAACTTCAGAAAAGTTTAATAGTTCTTGTACAGTGATCTTCCTGAGAAGTGTGAATGCCATTTGAACTCAAAATTGTTCAGCAAATAAATAAATTGAACACACATTTCAATGACAACAACAATTACAACAACTACATGAAACATAAATGCAATTTTGTTCATGTTTACAGTACAAAAGTGTCTTTCTTACCCTTCGTACAGATATAAGGAATTACAACAAGTAACATGGGCTATAACACAGCTTTTACTGATAATGCAACACAGTTAGCACAGCAAAAGCTTTCCTCACAGTCTAAACTACTGGGGAGGCACTCAACTAGGACGCTATGGGGAGCAAGTCATCTTGCTCTTGTACAAACCACACACTAACATAACAAACCGTAATCAAACCTAGACTCTCAGTTTTCATTGCTACTTTACAATTTGACTTTATTCATTTAAATGACATGACTAGTTTCAGTTCAGCTAACAAGGATTACTACTTTATTATCTCTTGTGGGTATCATCAGGGACTCCAGCAGCAGTTTTGACTGGCAAAGGTATCTCTCAGACTGATCTATGTACCTGATCCATATACACAAAACAGACCTATTTTTCTAACATCAGGAAACATTCTGACACTAGCAACCTACATTTTCTGACTGACAAACCTGTATGTTGCTGGTTTGCTGTGTTTTGTATGAAAAGCAAAAAAGGCACATTACAATGTAACTGTTTTTTTAAAAAACATTACCTAGCACATTTATACTGGACAATGGCTGGTAGCTGCCTCTATACACACAATCAGCACATCAGACCTGGGTCAAATATAAATCTGAAGCAATGAACGAGCAGCCCTATAACAATACTCTTACAAGACTCATTTTCCATGTAGCCTTGGACACCGTAACAGGACTCAGACAAGACTATGCTGAAGTGTTGATGTGCCAAAGAAACTGCCTTGCAGAGTCTAAAGTGAAACGGATTCCCTCACGCTAGTCACTGAGATATCCACACCACAAGTAAAGAGAGCAGTCATCTGTATAGAGAAGGGCTTATCATTCAAATAGTGCAAACAGATATTTGTTCCAGCTCATCTGCATATCACAAATTCACTACAGCATGCACAGATCAGAAAAAAAAGATGCTAAAATTCAACAGTTATGCACAAAAAGAGCAGGGCTTAATGTCAGGAATTTTTTGAATGGGTTACACTATGAACAGGAAAGTGGTTTGATAACAACAAACTTGTGGCAAACGCACAAAGGTGTTCAGAGACACTAAAAAGGATACATTGGAGAACATCTGAGTTTTAGAAAAGATACTTTTTGGGATATGAACTGTTATGATGGCAATTACGGAGATGCCAAATTTTGCTAAATGTTACCATTTACCTATTTTTTTTTAAGTGATCTCTTTAAACAAAGGTGTTTCTAACACATCCTTTCTAGCTATTTAGACTTGACTTTTCTTTTGACAGTGTAGATATAGTGTTGGGCAGTTTGTCACTAAGGCACGGAGTCAGGGAAGCCTCTAGAGCTGGTGTAAAGAGGACTGAGTTTTTCACTTCGACTCCAAAGTTAGCTCATGGCACACTCACGTATGTGATGACCATTCAGACAGGAGAGACCAGACATACACAGGCTATTACATAACTGCAGCTACCGCCTCTTCTCTCCTTTCCCTGCGGGGTTTCAGTTCCACACAGCCAAGGTAGAGATTTGGTGGAAGTGTGTTAGACTATGGGTGTCCTGAGTCAAGTTCACCACCAACACTGCCCACATTGAGGGGGAGGAAGTGTGTGGACACTAAACGGGAAAGTGTAGGTGTGTGTGTGCGTGTTGTTGAGTTGACAAGTTGCTTGTGTGTGTGTGTGTGCACATGTCTGTTTGTTTGCCTGTGTAGTTTCATATGTGTTACAGACCTAGGGTGATCTGATTTCCTTTTGACCTATTCACCCGTCAGAGTTTCTCTGAGGCTGTTCACATGCCATACAGCTGCTGGTTTCACATTCCAAAATATTTTTACCTGCCATGGACAACCACACAGGGCTGCCTAGAACAGAAATGTTTGTCTGCAAATATATAGTTTAAGATGAATCTCGTGACACTACTTCAGTGATTACAGTTAAAACAAGACTGAGGATAAGAAGTAAACTGCCGGGACACTAACAAGAACTTTGTAGTACCCACATGATAATGGTGGATAATTTGTAAATATAGAAATGTCTTATTTTGATCACAATATGATCGGGTGAGCAACAAATGAAGGAAAACCCTCTGATTCCTCTGAAAGGTGACAAAGTTGGAACAGAACAACCCTAGAGAAGAAACAAATCAGTAGGTGAGGCAAAAAGGGTGAGTTTTGATGGATTGGATGATTCAACTTTGTTTGTTTTAAAGGGAGGTGAGGGTAACGTTTTTTGTTTTTTTTTTTTAGAAGGGGGCTGAAGATATTCGTTCCGTAGGCTGTAGGCCATCCCACACAAGCGTGACATATTGCGTAGAAGTGTGTGAGCGTGTGTGTGTGGTAGGAGGGGTTAGATGACCTCCCTACTGTTCCTTACAGCACAGCATAGGACCATACTGAAGATCATGCCAATTATCTGAGGACAGAGAGAGAGAGAATGAGGCAATAATACACATTATTATTTTACACAGCTGGCTAATTTCAGAGGAGAGGATATGGGGAATAAAAACACTGGACACTAACCATAACTCCAGCGATGCCTATCCCTACATATCCGATGATGTAGAGCTTATCATTGAAAAACTCTTCAATGGCACTGTCACAAGTCTAAAGGCCAAAACAAAAGATGAAGGTGAAAACAAAATAAAACAAAACGAACACACAAATGAAAGAGCAAAAATCTCAGGCAAAGGAAGATGATACATTTTAAACATTATTTTACAGAAGCCTTAAATTGTTTGATCAAAAATTCCTATGGCTTAACTGACGAAACCCATAGACCAACGCCCACTATACTGTATCGACCATTTATTTATTTAGTTAGTTCAGCGTTTAAACAGTCGTTACTTAACACCAGTCCCATAGTCACAACAGGGAAAGACTGTTTTAACTGCCTAGTCTTTATTTCTGATGTGCTCAGAGAATGAGTGAAATGTAAAACAGGAGTGGTATTTTGCCTCACCTTAGTTTTCTCCAGCTGGCCGGCACAGTCAGCAGACTTTCCTGAGGTTGTCCCACAACAATTCAACTAAAAAGCAGTTGTAAAGGTGATTAAAACACTCAAAAGAGATTAAAAGTGTACTTCAAATGGAACCTATATCAAACAGTTTGACTCTTTTATCTTAAAAGTGTGCAGTAGATGCATATTTGTGGAGAGATTATAATAACAGGAAAACTCAGTGCTGTCATGGTGGGACAAGTATCTCTGTGCTGTCATAGTTGGATAGTATATCTGTGTTGTCATAGTGGGACAGTATCTCTGTGTTGTCATAGTAGGACAGTCTATCTGTTACAACACAGATATTCTGCTCCACTGTCATTGTGGAACAGTATATCTGTGTTGTAATAGTAGGACAGTATATCTGTGTTGTCATAGTGGAACACTGTCTGTGTAGTGTCATAGTGGGCCAGTATCTCTGTGCTGTTGTTGTGGAACAGCATCTCTGTGTTGTTGTAGTGGGACAGTGGCTTTGTGATCTTAGTGCAAAAAAAAAAAAAAAAAAAAGAACTCACAATGTCATGATAGGCAGACAGTATTTCTGTGTTATTGTCATTCCTGACTGTCTCAGTGTAAAAATTCTGGATGTCGGAAATGATCTACAGAAAAAAAAGTAACAATTAGTATCAGTATCAATTAGTAACAATTCCCTGAAAATGAAAATTTTAGACATATTTCAGAACAAACCATCCAGAATATTTCATAACAAACCATCTGCTACTTTCTTTATATTTAATGAGGATTAATAGTACGCCGATTAGGATGAAAATCCAGCTTCAGTTGCCTGGATCAATTTGTTTGATTGTAACTGAACTGACAGTTCAGTTCATGACAGTTCGTTAAAATGAAAATGAAGACCATGCAAACTATTCAGATCATCTGCTATGATGACCTCACATGCACTTACCTTTCCTTTATTTAAGAATCCAAACACTCCAGCGGCTACCTCGGCTCCAAAGATAATCAGGAGGCAGGCAAAAAACTAACAATAAAGAGTAGAAAACATCAGACTTTTACAAATGGTTTTCAGCCTACACAATATTCTACACACAGTCTAAAACTGCCTTAAACCAGGACAAGTGTGTGCTGTTTCAAAGAAACGCTGGTATTTACCACACACACACACAAACCCCTGAACTTACCGAGCCCAGCAGACACTGTGATTCACGCACTGCTCCACAGCAACCAAAGAATCCAACCAGCATCACCAGACCTCCTGTAGCAATGAGGATGTACACACCTGAGAAAAGAGAGAGAGAGAGAGAAGGACACATTCGATCGGTGAAAACATGTCCCTGAATGGTGCTCCTGCTTACGGAGCTGTCTCCCAGAACAGATATGCTTTCCATGCATCGAAGTCACGGTCTGAACCTCAGGCAGGTGAGTCAGCCTGTGTCCCCTTTCCTCTGACTGCTTATTAATGGTCACTGATGGACAGGTGCTCATGTAGACAGTATTCTCCCCATTTCTCTTCTATATCTCATTTCTATTCTCCTCTGTTTCTATTCTAGCAATGCTATACAGCTCTTAGTGTGGAGAAATTGCAGTGGCTGGCCTCATACATAGTGGTGAAAGTGTATCCTTTAGATTGCTGCCTTATGAGAGGGATACAGATGATATCTGAGAGGAAAAAAGTGCTCTGAAGCCTTCTAGCATGTGCATTCTTACAGAAGAAGAAAAATCACATTACATGTTTAATGACTGATGTAAAACAATCAACCAGTTATGACCAGTTAAGTGGTTTTGTGACTGTTTTTGAATTTGTAAAAGAAGCAGTGATAATTGACGTTGTTTAAAAGATACACCACTAGGGGGCAGTATAAGCCCATTCTGTGTGACAGAAAAACCTATGAGGGAACACTAGGGCTTTTGGGCACCGAGCCAATACAGTGCTTTAGTATAGTGTCATCATCCTGTTACCCTGCCCGGCCATTTGTCTCATGATCATCCTCATTAAAGCATGGCAACAGACTTGGCAACCAAGTATTCCGTTCGCCCGGTCATGTACGCTCATTGGCTGAGGGTGCTTAGGGGTGGGGAGCTGCTGCTTTGGGGACTACAGGTCCCACAAGTGTAATGAAGACACAAGAGGACTGATAATGTTCTAACTCAGGCAGAGGAGACACCAGACCAGAGTCTGAGAAGAGCACAGAACACAAAGAAGAACAAGAGAGAGTAAGACTGAGAGTGGGTAGAGAGACCCCAAAAGTCCAAAAGCTCTTTTCCAGCATTATCAAAGCTCAGAGAGACAGACAGACAGAGAGACAGACAGAGAGAGAGAGAGAGAGAGAGAGAGAATGACAGTTGGTGTCTAACGATGTAAGAAAACTGAGGTACACTATTCCCAGATAGTGAATGACTGCAGCGCAGGTTAGAGAGCAACCTAGACAAAATATGAAAATACCCAAAGAACAGCTCTCATCTCCCCTCCTTATTTGGATGAAACCTTTAGCGACAATGAAATGTCTAATGCACGACAGCAGCCAAACATTAGACTGTGAATATTTTATATTGTTTCATTCCATAACTAAGTTCTATGTAACATATAAATATAATATATAGTTGTCTGGCTCCTTGTCCACATATGTGTATGTTAAATAAGGGCTGCTGGAACTCTTCTGTTTGAGTTTATAGCAGTAGATGCTTTAATGGTTGGTGCCTGCAGCATATGTCCATAAATGGAGCTCTAGTGCTAACTGTATGAGTCTGTGTGTGAACAAGAGTGTGTGTGTGTGAGAGAGAGTGAGTGTGTGTGTGATGCCATCTAGTGGCAGCATGAAGAGTGTGACGTTAAATACTGTGAAGCAAAAATAATATCAAACAAAGTGGTGTATTTTGCCCTGTGACTACAGTACAGACCATGGACTGAAGCGTGAGCTCATCACACAGAAATAACAATAAAATAAACAGTACAGTAAATATAGAGCTTTATCTCACCGTGTGTGGGCTGAAAGCATGGAGGAAATTAAAAACACTTTCAGCCGGAGTGGATATTTAGTCTGACGGACAAAAGAGAAGCTACATGGGAACCTTAGTAATTATATAGAAAAAGCTTTATTCATCGACATTAGCACACATTATGTGAAAGACTACAGATAGCACAGATGGAGCCATGTTAGTACATCTCGTTTTTCAGTTTGAAATGTTCGTCTGTGTGGAAGGGAAAGCAGTTTATAGCACTCTGTCACTCTGAGAGAGATCCACTCTGTGCTTCACAACATAAATAACAGTAAGATAGAGTACACCCATTAAGTATCTTCACATGGGAAAGTTTTACTTAATGTAATGAGAGAAAACACACAAAACACTTCTACCACTATTAATAATAGGAATGATCCACCATAACTATAAGATCCATCATAACTATAACTTAGCATCAAAGCCCTTCCAAGAGGGAAAGTCTATCAAATTTAATTCATTAATTAAAAAAAAAAAATACCCCCCCCCCTCCAAAAAAAAAAAAGATTAAAGTCACCGTTGGTGAACCTCTGCTGACACATCCTTTGGGATTCAGTGAGTCACACAGAGAGGAGTGTGTTATTTAACACCCACTGTCACCACTTAGCTCCCACTCCAAGGATGATGTCATCCTCAATATGTGGAGGTGTGTCAGGGCGGTGCCAAAAACATTCAGTAATGCAGGCACATGTTTACGAAAACCAAAGAGAGGAGTTACAGGATCTCCTCAGAGATGAGTACATCTCTCCCTTTCCCTCTCTCTCGCTCTCTCTCTCCCTCTGTCTCTTTCTCTCTCTCTTTGATAGTAGGTAGTGTTTGTGCCCCAGGGAGAACCTGGAGACCAGTGGTTTTCAACATATATTAATATCTACAGCCCACACATCCTGTTTTCATTCTCACACAGGCACAAGGAACTGGATAACACACCATGTTAAACCACAACTGGTCTCGCTTAGGAAAACTAACACGTCCAGTCATATAGAGAGACAGCACACACCCTAAACTGGTCCAAATGTTTCCACAGAGCTACCAAAGACCAATAAAATGTTTAACTGACATCTATTTTTCTCTCTCGTAATGAGAGAATCAGACGTGCTTAGTATTAAAAAGAAATTTAGAGGGCTTGTGTACACAGCTATGAGCCACACACATCCATTATTTGTTATGTTCTTGAAGTCAAATGCACACTGGAACGGCTTTAAAAGAAAAATAAAACATGAATACTACGTAGGAAAATGTTTAAGAAATGAAGCATAGCTGAGGTAGGAAAATAAAGAAACTTAAAACATTCTTCTTGTATCCTACAGATTGTACAGCCAAAATAAACGCAAATCTCACATTATAAAACAGCACTGCCGCAATATGAATTTGTGGACTCACCAATGTAAAAAGTGACTGGTGCCATATCATCTCCCAACAGCGTCATCGTGTTGCGATCCAACCTTAGCCAAAGACCAACTGCCAGCACCAACGAGCCCATAAGCTGTAACACACACACACACACACACACACACAAACACACACACACACCCAACACATGCAGAGAGCTTTAGCAATTGATGTGTATTTAAATGTCAATACCCCAGTCCAGAAAGCACATTACACTGTTAAAAGATCAATATGCACCCTTTACAGAGAGGGAAGAGAATGCTACACACACACCAGATCTGATGTCTTATATTACAGTCATGTCTGTTGATGCTATATTGTCCTGTCAGTCAAACTGACACCCCCATATAAAAGCAAGCAGCAGGATACAACTTTATGGAGACATAGACTATATAAGACAGAACCATTCTATACATTCATGCATAACTGCTTCCATACGCCTCTGTGAAAGTCGTAGAGGGTGAGTGATGGCCAGGTTATCAGTGGGTTGTGGATTTGACTCCTGCATGTGTTGGTTTTCAACCAATGTACCCTTAAGAATACACCAAAGTTAGTTCAGAGACTTTTGACCTCTAATACAGAAAAAAAAATGCTCTGGATAAGACACTGGTAACTCTAGGTATTCTGTAAAACTTTTACAGCCTATAACAATCATTAACTAAATATAAATGGTCTTTTTGTCATCTGTTCACCGTGCAGGTATAATATTGCTACCAACTTCATCCAAGGTCACTTTTAGAAGTATGCGTGTTCTCGATCTCTCTCTCTCTTCCCTAAGTACAGTAAGTTTTCCACCCTGGCTCAGTGTCTGTCCACTGAGACCTGGAGACCTGCTCTGATGTCAGATTGAGAGATAGATACAAGACTACTCCAGCCATGAATAACAGAGGAGAGCCTCACACTTAGGGTTACAGTTTTTGAAACTATTAAGTCTATTATTACATGTTTGTCAGACAGACCATGATAAATTTATTACCATGAAGCACAGAGTAAGGGGAGTTCTGATGTATGGGTAAATTATAACTTTTAAAAAATGTTTTTCTACAATATGGAACATTTTTTTGGAAATGCCTAAAAGTTCCTGTGCAGATCAGTTGCTATCAAATGTAAGATTTAAAAACTAGTCACTTCCTTTCAGAGGCCCAGTTCAGACCAGACGGTTCTGATGATGACATCATAGTGGAACATTTTCTGTTAATCTGCCGTGGATTCAGCCACGGCCCCTAATAATCATTAAACAGAAGGAAAACAGGGTAAGGAGAACAAGGTCATGGCACTGATTTTTCTGTTTATTTTCTTTCTGTGGAGTTACAGACAGGTTTGGTGAGGTGGGGATGGTGGATTTTAGCATTGACCCTTGTTGCTTCTTTATTCTATGAATATTTCCTCTATGAACAAATACAGTTCTTTCTCTCGCCTTCTCACCACACACATACTATACACCATATACATAATATAAAAAAAATGTTAAAAATGTCTTTAACAAGAGCAGCAAAGTGGTCTTTTGAGGACAGTGTGAAGCCCACATATGGCCAGAGCTAATGTCCATCTGTAGGGGAGTTTAGCATTTATAACCTCTGTGTGCCCTGCCCACCACCTCACTGTCTATACATCACCCGCCTCAAACAAATCAATCTGCCATTCCCTCCAACCCCCTCAAGGGAGCCCCACTGTAAACTAGAAGACCTGTCTATGTGTGTGTGTGTGTGTGTGTGCGCGCTCGCGTCTGTCTGAGCACTCAGACAAAGGGCCTACTGTTTGTCTCTGACACTTCTCAGCAAGACAATAGAAATGTCGGCCTCTCCTTGACAGACCTGAGTGTGTGAGTGCACCCCTTTTTCCAGCACACTGTGTCCTCACCGAAACCCACAAAAACAAGTCTTATGATACATTATGACTGACTCTGGTTTTACCAGCACAAATGAAATATGACATTTTTAATGAAGCTAAATCTGTGCCTTTCATCTGTATATTGTTCACTTAGCCACAATTAACATATGGTTTAAATGGTTTTATTAACAGCAGTAAAACTGAACATGTCAAAAATAGTTTTTGAAATGGGCCCTGGAAATACGCTCTAGAATGTTCTGCAATAAAAGTCATATATTTTCCTCTAGTTTTCCACTAAAAGGTGGTCTGTGAAGTGGTATTTTCGATAGTGGTTTATTTATTTATTTTTTGAATGGAAAGCTTTTTTACCCTTTCATGTTTACTGGGGATTTTACAGTGCTCTTAAATGAACTAAAGCTGAGAGAATTTTCATGGTGATTCCACAGCTACAGTAAATAAGGTCAGTGAAAAGAACACATTCATTTTGCATTACTTTACACTGAACAGATATTTTAGCAGGTGTTTAACACTGAACATACTCATCTCATCACATATGGTAAGTGTGGTAATTATTGACAAAATCCAACCTAACAAGAGAAGAACTGTTAGAATGAGGCAAAGAAAGAAAGAAAGAAAGAAAGAGACAGAAAGAAAGAAAGAAAGAAAGAGAGAAAGAAAGAAAGAAAGAAAGAAAGAAAGAAAGAGAGAAAGAAAGAAAGAAAGAAGGTTCAGTTGTTTGACCAACTTTTATTCAGTAGAAAAGCACTTAGCTATTGGGTTTTACTTAAGATCCGCTGGCCGTTCCCCAACCACACCACCTATACAGTTCAGCTTGCAGTTGAATGTCTTTGCTGTATGGAACATAATGACTTCCATTTTAATTATAAGTATTTGTATGATACATTACGTGATTACTGTAAAACATTTGTACTGTTGTTCTGTTTTTAATTTTATTTTTGCTGTTTTTATGTTTTTGTTTTTTTTTAACTAGCAATAACAACTGGCCTATTACTGACTATTCAGGTTGAAACAGAAAACTCTGCCTCAGAAAATGAACACACAGAAAATAGTCGTTATGTTCTCTTTGCATGCGCATGTGTGCCAACACACACACACGCGCGCACACACACACACACATACGCGCACACACACACACATTTCCTTTAGCATTTTTCCCCCACATTGTTTTTTCATGGAAAGAATGTGATAATGGATGTACAGTATGAGGAATAGAGAGTCCTCTAATTGTGTGTGTGTGTGTGTGTGTGTGTATGCGTGAATTCATTGTCTAGAACAGACTGATTCTAATGGCACTAATTGGAGTACTGACACACATGCACACACACAAGAGACACACACACACACACACACACACACACACACACTCCTAAGCTGGCTGCTCTGACTACCTAGATTGGTTTAGTACATGATGATGTGTAAAGGCCTTGTGCACAGGCCTACCTGATCTGTAAAAGCACTTTAATGAGAAAGGTGAACGTCAAAACTACACCTGGTCTGTGGTTCATTAAAACTGTGAGCACTGACTGGAGGTGTCTCAGAAGTTCTCAGTACTTTTAAATGCAAGAATATGTTTGTATATTTTGCTATATCCAAATTCAAAGTGGCCATGACTTGAAGAGTTAATTCCATGCTGAGTTTTTTTGGGGTTTTTTTTAGAGGCAGAATACCGTACCTGGAAACACGGTGTGGACTTGTTTGGAATAAGACAGAGTCTTCTGTATCCCAGAGCTATTTTCCATGATTGTAGAGAAAAGATTAAAGGGACTGTCTGAAGATGCATAACTACAACAGTATTAGAGTTTAATTACATTCCATCAGGCAATATGTTGTGTCAGTCAGGTTAATAGTGTGGTATTACTTCATGAAGAATGTCACCTCTGTATAAACAACTGTATACTTAGCTGTATAAGAAACGAGTCATCTCCTCATTCATTTATGGGGCATCCTATCCTTTCTGAAGATGAATTATAATCCACTAGTGTTTATGAACCCAACCTAAATACGATGTGTGTGTATGTGTGCGTGTGTGTGTGTGTCTGTCTGTGTCTGTGTGTCTAAATAGAGTGTTTTTGTGCTGAGATTGTATCAGGGTGATTTGGGTTTCTGTGTCAGTCAGGGCTGAACAGGAGATTTACTGAGTTAGGTTCCCTATTGAATAAGCACTTCCCCCACCCTTTCTCTTATGCTTTCCAGCAAATATCAGTCATGGTGGGTGGCACAGCACAGTGAGATGCTGTCCAGCGATGACTGGAGGAGTCTGCAATAGATCTATAACTGCTGCAATACACATAGGGAGAGGTTGTCTGTTTGTGTGTTTGTTAGACTGTGCAGGGATATGGTAACTATGAGTCTGGTGACGACAATTCTATTTTCCCTGCTGGATATCTAGGTCAGAATAATGGCAACAGTTTAGCTGTTCAGCACACAAACACACACTCACTTACATGACTGCATGCGCACACGCACACACACACACACAGGCGAGCGAACACACACACACACACACACACACACACACATACAGACAAAGAGTTCGGTTAAATTTCTGTTGCCCTCTTTTTCGATCAAACTGCACACTTTTTCTGTCTCCCTCCTTCTCTCCCTTTCTCTTGAATGTCAAGCTCAGCCATGCTAAGTTAGGTATGTGTGCGTGCGTGTGTGTATGGGTACATGTGGTCCTTATGCACATTCACAGGCTGTGAGAGGCTGGGTGTATGTCTGTCTGTTCGTAATATATGAACATCAAAAAATGACATGTAACATCATTGTCTGTTATCCACAATAACCTCTTTAAGATATTCTCAGAACTGATTAATGTTGGGCTGGGAGAAAAGACACAGAGAGATTTTTTTCCCCAATGCGGACAGACTCTGGGTAGATAACTCTATAACCATAGCACTGAATCCATATTAAAACAAAAAACAAAACATAACAAATTAGGCCAGTGTGACAAAATTTCCTCTAAAATACCAACACAAAGCCATATACATAAATGATTTTTTTCTTTCATGAAAATACATAAAATGGGAAATGTGAGAATTTATTTCTTGTTGTAAATAATTCCTCCCTATTTGATGTAAAACTGTACAACATTGCTTGATCGTTCCTCATAAAAGCATGATATAAGAGTAATAAGTAAAGCAGTGCTATGCTCAGACTACTGTTAATCAAAATAACTACTATCAAAGTGTTAACCTGAGAGACAATAAATAGTTCTGTATGATAAGGTGTACTGTACATGAGGAAAAGCAAGTTGAGAAAATGACCAAAAGACTAAAAAGCCCACTAACCAACTATATAACAGACTGACTAACAGTCTACACAGTCTACATACAGTGCACCGTTTCCTCTGCATTTACTGTGTGTCTCTGTCTCAGAGAGCCCTTGAGAGCAAACTAGCACATTGTGGGCTCTTACACACACACACACACACACACACACACACACACACACACACACACACACATTCTCTCTCTCTTTCACTACCACCTGGCATTGCACATGAACTCTCAAAGGAGAAGAGTATTTGCCAGTTAAAGAGAGCACTGTACTGTGACAGCCACTAAAGCTAAAAGTGTGTATGTCTGCACTAGTGTGTGTGTGGAGAGAGAGAGAAAGTTAATACATTCTAAAATTCTAACCATGAAATGTATCTAAACAGTATATTGACTCAATTTAGAACTTGGAAGGTTTCTTTAAATTGCCTTTAAATGACCAGCTCCTAATCGGTGACTAATGAAAGCCTCACTGCAATCCAGCTTGAACTCCACAGCACTGAGGCAACAAGACCTTATGTGCTCTCCATCTGAGACTTCCTTCACTTAACTACTGTGTAGCATCGTCTCATTTACAAATACTATAGACTGACTAATAAATGAAAAAATATAAATATAAATATAGAAATATTCACTCGTTTCTCACAGAAGCTCATTGTTCCTACAATGCAGAGTATTTTTGCACTCCTATTTTTTAAATGATGACAGTAATGACATTTTAACGTCCCGTACCCAGTTACTTGATGAAATGCCCAAAAGGAGATGAGCCAACTGCTGAGAGTGGTTTTCCATGCTGTAGCTGCCCGGAGCCAGCGATGCCTTCCTTTTCAAAACACCGCTTCGTGAAGGAAAAGGGGGCGGATTTTTCCTCAGTGGAAAATCTGATTTGAGGCCCAACGAGCCACAACTTAACCTCTCTCTCTCTGTGTTTTTTAAAGTACATATGTGATATGTGTTTTTGATTTCGCCGCTCATAAAAAGGAAGAGAGAGAGAGAGAGAGAGAGAGAGAGAGTTGCTTTGAAAGCAGCGACATCTCATACAGTCTGACTGCTATTGCACTACAGGCGGAACCCAATGCATGTATGAGCTACCCATAGTAACACATGCACTTGCTGTTGCACATGTTACTGCAATCATCGGTCTTCCAGCACCTTCACTCTCAGCCATTTATGCTTCCCTTTCATTTTGTTCAGAGACAATTCAAATACAAAAACGGCGTCCCACTTACCCAGAACAAGAAGTTGAAGATAAAAAGAAGGTACTTCACACATTTCATTCCTCCTTCAACTTTCCCCATTCTGACTGCGATATGTCTAGTATTTCGGAAGTTTTGAGTCTTGAATTGCTGTTCTCAAGTATCCCTGTTTGAGTGGAAGGTGTATGAACGTGAGTGGAAGGCGAGCATCGAGCGCTGTCACTTTGTACAGCAGAAAACACCCGACGGTTTTTACAGCGTCTTCAGCCCGCCCATTTCAATAATGTTAGCGGGTGGGGGTATTAGGGGGGTTTCAGACGGACAAAACAAATATTATTGAGTCACAAAACGGCCGCATTGACTGCATGAGTGGGCGTCTAAGAGACTAAATTAATCTAATTTCGACGTTTTAAATAGTACCCTCCCTCTGCCACACCTGTATCTCGCAAAACTCTCTCTCTCTCTCTCCCTCTCTCGCACTCAAAATGGCCCCTTTGTTCTCTTAACCGAATGCATTTTAACCAAATTTTCTCTCAATTTGCTTTCATGCTGCTCCTTTAAAAACATAATAATAATAATAATAATAATAATAATAATAATAATAATACACTAGTCAGTAATGATCACTCGCTTCTCCAAAACAGTCTTTCAAAAGATAGAAAACAGGCATCTAACAAATTTGATAAGATATTTATCGTGATGTTGCCAAGCACTGATTAAAAAAAAATGCTAATTTTTACCCATCCTACTCTATTCTAGTTAAAGAAAAATCATTAAGGTTCTCAGAGCCTATATATATATATATATATATATATATATAATTTGAAAGCTATGCATGCTGTGCATTTGTACTATATATGTGTACCACCACAGAGAGAGAGAGAGAAAATCCTCCAGGTCATCAGGTCTAATCATGATGTAACTAGCCATGTGACACTCCATGATACAATCGATTTTGAGGCCTCCTGATGACGTGTCCAAACCACTGTAACTTATGCTGGGTGATCATGGTCTGGATACTTCTGCAGTTTGTCTTAATAAGTGTTTCAGTACGGGGCACACATTCACTCTCAGGACGTGCTGCAGGCATCCTGTAGAAAAGTACTCTAGGGACTTGATGTGACAACTGTAGGTAGCCCAGTCTTCACAGCTATAGAGTAGGGTGGTGATGTAGACTTCTTGATAGATGGCAATTTTGGTGTGGAGATGAAGATGTTGAAGTGTGCAGGTGCCAAGACACAACCCTGTTTAACCCCTGTGTGTACAGGGAAAGGCATAGACCTGATGGATTCTGATGCAACGCCAACACTTGAAAAAGGACCAGGGAGATGAAGTCAAGGACTTGAAGTTTATTTCAGCGCACAGCCTGGAAGGGGAGCCACCTCAAGCACAGGGTCAAGCAATGACTGCCTGACAGTCAAAAAGGCATAGTATATATACCAGGCAGATAGTACAGTCAGCATAAATCAATCATAATGTAGACAGAGATGAATAACGTCTACACAGATAGTTACATTGATGACACTGGGAACTCTAATCTAAAGCACATAACAGACAGTATCGGATTGTTTACTTTGTGGTTGTCCCTGGCCTGAGAACCAGGGATGATGCCCTTGTGGCATCATCCCTGGACAGAGGGGGATACCTCTGGACGTGATATCAGCTGGAAAGAGCATTACAAAGCACTTCAACAGCAGTAGTTTGGTTCCATCAGACCCTTGACCTCCTATGGTCACACAAGCCATCATCCCATCATTTAATTGTCAAAGGATGTTAGTAGATTTGACTGGGAAGCCAAAGTTTAGAGGCACACTCCACATGAACTCTCTGTTCACAGTGTCATAGGCCTTGAAAAGGTTGACAAAGGCCATGAAGAGGTTTTCATGTTGTTCGCAGCACTTCCTGGAGTTGCTGTGAAGATCATGCCCACCATGCTCCTGTTTTTCCAAAACTTGCACTGTGATTCTGGTAACATTTTCTTTGATGTTGATTGTTAGCTCCTGTAGCATCACCCTGACCGGAATTTTACCAGCAGCAGCAAAAGGAGATATCCCCTCCCTGTTACTGTAGACACACCTGTCACCCTTGTTTTTGTAGGTGGTGATGATGGTTGACATCCCTCCATTGCTTGGGGATATTCTCATCAGCCCTGAGCTTGACGATATATTGATGGAGAGCTTTTGTGCACAAGCACCCTCCCTGCTTCAGTAATTCTTTTAAGATGCTGTTTTACAGGGAGAGTTGCTGTGTTTGGGAAAGAGGACAGCTGCTTGAACCTCCAAGAAAGTAGATGGTTGGCTGAGATCATGTGTGGGGGACTTTCCAGAATAGTGTGGTCTGCAGGCGAGTGCTCATTGAGCAGGGCACTGAAACGCTCATCCCATCTCAACAGTGTTTAGGTGGGGTGATAGAGCATTCTATTGGGCCATGGATAGTTTTTACACTATTGTTCATGTCATTATCATCTATGTAAGCTTTGATTTCATGTGCCCTCTCTATCCACCACATATTCTGTTCAACCCATATGGACTTTTGTACTTCTCTGCAAGCTGTTTGGCACTGCTGCCTGATAGTACTGGATGAGGGGTTGTGCAAGATTGCCCTGTGCACTCTGTGGTTATTGTGTAGCAAGCTGTTGATGGTATTTGAGTTGCTGATGAAACAAGCTTAGTGTTTTCTGTTTCTGTTGCCACTGAAAGTGGTACAGAGCTTATAGAGGCCC
This sequence comes from Chanos chanos, assembly GCF_902362185.1. Lineage (NCBI taxonomy): Eukaryota > Metazoa > Chordata > Actinopteri > Gonorynchiformes > Chanidae > Chanos > Chanos chanos. The sequence continues at coordinate 37,185,318 of NC_044497.1, forward strand.
ATTTCTGACCTGTGGAATCCTCTGAGCTCCAAAGGGGTAAAATCTTCCTTAGCTTCCTAACATGTCCTTAGCTTCCAGGAAAGGTAGCTACCTCATGCTTGGCTTTTGCAGCTACGGAGGTTGGTGCACTGCCACGTGGAGTGTTGCCACTATGATGTGGTGGTCAGTTCAACATTCTGCATCTCTAATGACATGCGTTATAAGAACATTGCTAATGTCATTGAGTCTCACAAGGATGAAATCAATTAAGTGCCAGTGTTTGGAACAGGTGTGCATCCATAATGTTTTACATTTATTCTTTTGCTGTAATAGTGTGTTGATATGATCAGTTCATACTCAACAGAGAGAGTAAGGAGTCTCTTGCACAGGCCTTTCCAGCTCCATGTCTGCCAAGCACCGTGCTTAGTCTTTCACCTATCATTCCTTCAGGAGCTCCACCTATGGAACCAACATTGTGTATTGCTTCATTTCAGCAGCAATCCATTCTCCAAACCATGACGGTTTTTGTATTTCATGTTGCCAGTTTCAGGATCACCTTGCAGGATTATATAAGTTTTGACTACAGTGTGGAATGCCCTGGTAAGCAAGGTGAAATTGCATGGGAAATTTTTTAGGCCACGTTCTCTAAGCTCCTCCCCATCACACTGGGGTCTACTGAGAGCAGCAGCAGTGAGCACTCTATCCCAGCTGCAAACTGCCATAGAATCTGTACTGCTGACATATTGTGGCCCAATTAGGGGCTTCTAGTTCATTTAAATCTGAACCTGTCACCAGACTCTCCATCACCTCCAGACTTTGAAGGTTAGTTCCAGATGTTCCATCACCAAGGCCAAAGTGGAGAAATGCACAAAGGAGGTTTTTAAGAGTGCCACAGGGGGTGTGTATTCCTTGATAGTACTTCTTGGCTTAATGTGGTTTCCAGTAACAAAAGGAGGTCCAAGACAGCTTTCTCAGTTTGGGGCACCTGCCACCTCCTCCGTTAATCAAGGAACATCTAATCTTGCTGTCACCAAGCAGAATGTAAGCAGAATGTACAGGTATCATTTCTTTAGCTACTACACTACTCCAATATGTGCATTACAGCACTCTATGTGCTCAGCAAGACCCCCACATATTACACACTGTACACTCAATATCAGCAATCTATATGCCATCTGAAAAAGCATACCAGTCCATTTGTCTTGGAAGAGTCTTCACAAACAAGACACTATTTCTGGGACATGGTATTCCACCTACCCCATCTCAGCGTCTACTTGGAGAAACAACAGTGCGAGACAATGCAGACAAAATAACTGACCCAGTACTTTTAGTCCCAGTTGTTATGAAATAACCATACACTGGAAAAGTAGAAATATATTCTCCCAACCAGAGTTGGACTTCTAAAGAAAAACACCCCCCCCCCCCCCCCCCCCCACACACACCCACACACACACACACACACACACCCCACACCACAGACACACATTTTATGCTAGATTCTGGGGATCCTTTGTCGAAATCCATAAGAGAAAAAGTAAAGAACAACAACCTAGCCCTAACTAAAAACACTTTCACGCTTTTAGTTTTGTCAATAAGATCAATATCTTTTATGTAAAACTCCTGTACATTTTTTTACAAGTCAGAATATGATTCTGAGCCAGTTTGACATGGTGTCTCCCGCAGTGGAATAGTGTGCTTTCAGTAAAATACACTCTTAAGTTTTGTATATCTTCATGGCTGACCATCTGCATTTGCTTGTTTTGATTTTTTTTGTTTGTGTGTATTTGTGTATTTGTACAAATGCTGAGGCTTCACGCAAAGTGTCTGTTCAGTTTTCCTTACAATAACTTTGTTATCCCTCAAAATGTATCAAAATAAAGCTGCGACCCAAAATGTTGTCGTATAACATACCAGAGGATGACAACATCCTTCTTTTTCGAGATAAGAATCTGTCCATTCACACATCACCAGTTCACACAGTTGTAACACAGGAAGCACAGCCTGATACACACTTAGGTTCTTGTATGCGTGTTTATGTTTGTATGTGTGTGTGTGTGCGTGTGTATGTGTGTGTGTATGTGCGTTTTTATGCAGAAATCTCTATTTTAGATCAAGGGTCTGTGCTGTATCTGTGAGACTAAAAAACAAAAGCACTGGGTTTCTCTATTGTTCTTGATATGTTGCTAAAAATCATTTTTTGATGTACATCCATATAATACTTTTGGCTGTATTGCCCCTTCTGTAAAGCTCAATTCATTTTTCTGACATGGTGTTTCCTGCCAGTTTCTAACTTATTTTTTTTTGTTTTTTTAAAAAAATGTGTGAACTAGTTTAGTCAAGAGGGAAGTTTCACCATCTGCGTAAACCACAGTAACAAACACACTGCATCTTCCTGTTAATCACCCAGCCCCCCCCCCCCCCCCCCCGCCCTTACTCTAGTCGTGTTAGGAACACCGATCCAGCTTCAGTTCTGTGTTTAACCTTTCATTTAACCAGAGATGGGAATCGGGCAGTCAGATCTGATCCTCGAGCAGTACTTTGGAGGCACTGCATCCTGTTTTCTTCATAATAAGGCATGCCCTCCTCCTCCAAATCTGATTACCCTGACATGATGAGGTAGTTTCCTAGCAACCACAGAGCCATTACCTGCTAACCTGATTGGCGTGAGAGGTTTGGGGTGGGGGTTGCATGTTAGGAGTTACAGATTCTTCTCCAGAAAAGACAATTGTTACATAGCATGTAGCCTCTATAATTGTATAATTTTAGAAGCTAATTATTGAATACACATGCACATGCACACACACACACACAGACACAGACACAGATACACACACGTTTATGTGTGTGTGTGTGTGTGTGTGTGTGTGCACGCGCATGTGTCCACACCCAACAAGGCAGTGACTGTGTGTACATGTAATGTGCATAGCACTAACACCTTGACATTTTTGATTTCTCTTTCTGACACAATAAATTCAGAAGTTCTGTGGTGTATAAAGAACTGTAAAATGGGGAGTGAAAACAAAGCAAAATGGGCTGGGTTTACAGGTGGCAAAAATCGGAGCAGATGCTATCTAAGTAGGTCCCTAGAGTCATGGTATCAGTTAATCACCTGTGTGCGTCTCTCTTTCTCTGTGTAGGTGTGTGTGTGTGTGTGTGTGTGTGTGTGTGTGTGTGTGTGTGTTGTGTTACGTATTTTTAGCCTTGTCATCTTAATGAGAAGACAAAACATTTCCCTGACTACTAGCATGAGAGTAATTATCATGGTCTGTTGAGACTACCTGCTGCGTATTACTGGAAATTTCCAGATATTCCCATAGCAGTCAAGTACTCAGGTATTGTTCTGTGAGATGAAGATGATGGAAATACGGGCAAAGAGACATATTAATACATTTGCATGCAACTATCATTAACTGTATCAGTTTGCCTGAATAATCCAATAAAAAATAGTTAAGTTTTAAAAATAAAATTCACTAAATGTGAATGAAAAGCAAAAATATAATTAATCTGAAATTGCTTTTTTATGAGGTGTCTCAGTTTGCCTTGGTTGCTCAGAGTCTGTGACTTCACATTTAATAGATAGTTTATTCTGTTCTATTCATATTCTTGGTTGTTTTCCCACCTCACTACTGCCACCATATGTTTAAGGAACAACTGTGTTCTTTCTTGGTAAAACTGTCTTATTTCCTAATCTGTAATTTGTAATAAAATGATCCTAAATGAAAGCCCCAATGCACGGCTCCCCAAATCCAGTCCTATAAGTTCTACTGGTTTTCATTTTTGCTAACCACTGTGGTATTCATTTGGCTAATGAATACACTCCTATTTCCCACGTAGAAATGAACACTTAAGAACCTTGTCTTACGATCACATCATGAAATATTAAAATTAAACAAACAAACAAACAGACAGACAAACAACAGCAACAACAACAACAACAGCAACAACAACAACAATTAACCACTAGATGGCAGTATTGATCGATTTGTCAAAGCAAATAGACATAAATCTATACTTGCTGGGTTAATGTGCACCACTAGATGACAGCACTGTATGTGTAAAAATACATGAAAACGAGCCCACAGAAATATAAGCACACATCTCAAATGTTGATATTTCAGCTGTTTAGCCACGTTGCACAGACTAGTAGTGGCTGATTTTATTACAGCATTGTGTGATAAAATGGCTTCCAATCATATTTCAAATACACTAAAGTAGTTGAAGATGCACTTTCTGACATTTAACCATTTTAATATGTCCATTCACATTAAAAAGTAGGATAATTTTGCAGTATAAATGGCATTGGTTTATGTCATTTTACTGGTAGCAGTAAAGAAGGCTCCTTGAGGCTGTGAGAGAGGCTGTAATGTGTTGGCCTCCAGCCTACTTTTCTTGTTCTGTTTTCTCACATGCTCTCTCTCTCTCTCTCTCTCTCTCTCTCTCTCTCACACACACACACACACACACACACACACACATTACACTGTGCCTGTTTTCCCCCTCAACTGCACCAATGGATCTCAGTCCCAGTTCATATATGTAGATAGTTTACACTAACTCTCTCTCTCTCTCTCTCTCTCTCTGTCACTCTGTCTCTCACTATGTCTCTCACTCACTCACTCACTCACTCACTCACTCACTCACTCACTCACTCACTCATTCACTCATTCTCTGTCTCTGTGTCTGTCTGTCTCTCTCTCTCTCTCTCTCTCTCTCTCTCTCTCTCTCTCTCTCTCTCTCTCTCACACACACACACACACACACACACACACACACACACACACACTATTTGGCTGTGTTTTCTCTGGTCACACTGGGTCAATGAGAACAGAAGAAGATCAGGACAGAGATGACAAGAGAAAAGCTTAACAGCAGAACACTTCTGCGTCTCTGTTGTCCTTCTCACATTTGTTTGTACCCCCCATTAAGGAAAGACAATCCATGAGGACAATGTGTTTCCATTTGCATTCCTAATTCCATTTGATGTATAATAAAATGATGCATCCATATACTGTAGTATATCAGCCATTACATTTTGTATGCAGACAGACAGACAGACAGACAGACAGACAGATTGATCGATAGATAGATAGATAGATAGATAGATAGATAGATAGATAGATAGATAGATAGATAGATAGATAGATAGATAGATAGATAGGTTACATTATGGTGTTATGTGGTACTGTAATTACATGATTTCGGTCAAAAGGTTCAGAGAAGCACTTGCGAAGCTGACATGGGAACAAATACAGCTGTTGGGAACATGAACATTCCATCATGAGGAATTGCTCTGTGTGTGTGTGTGTGTGTGTATTCTATAATTAGTATGTGATGTGTGTATCACCCTGATGCCATCTAATACCTTCGTTTGTGTTGTCTGGCACGGAAACCTCAAGAGTTTCAGCTGGTCCTCAAAGCAGCTGGAAAAGCTTGTATTTGTCCTCCTCTTTGCCTTTGTCCTTCTGCCTTTTTCTCTCTTTATCTCTCTCCCTTTTTCTGTCTTTATCTCTCTCTCTCTCTCTCTCTCTCTCTCTCTCTCTCTCTCTCTCTCTCTCTCTCTGTCTCTCTCTGTTCTTCTTTTGCTTCCCTTTCCAGCACTTTCTTTTTTACACTTTCCTTTACATCTGTTTGTGTCTGTATTTTCAACAGTTCAGCTAATTAAGAAGACTAAGATTAATTTGCATTACCGCAAAAAATATCAGCACTGACCTACTTTGTTAATAAAATCCAGACTTTCATCTACCAGTGCCTCCCACAAATATGTGGAAAGAGGATGATTCAGTGGTGACTCGCTGAGATAGACTACACAGGCGGAAATACAGAGAATCAGTAGCATGTACTTTTGTCTAATTTTTTTAACACTTGGATTGTTCAAACAACCACAAATTCTCCTACTCACAAGGCAGCCTACCAAGTCTAGATGAGTGCTTTGTGTGAAGCTACTGGATCATTTTGTGCTATGATAGCTGATGTAATGCACTTTAAGGAGCTCTGTGCCTTACCGCTGGTGATCACTGATGTCCAATATCTTTTGGGGTTGGTGATTTTAGGGGGTGTGGGTGCATATATGGTAGGTGCTTTCCAACCTTGGAAAAAGTTGACACGATCCTGATATTAAGCCTGCTTTAAGATGTAGGTAAAATATTGTAAAAGTTGCTCCTTGACATTAAAACTGACGCACACAGCAAACTGATTCTTCACCAGTCTCTGCATACAGTTCAACATAAGATATAAACAGATTTGTGATATTATATTTAAAGTATTTGACTGTTTGTTATGAAATAATTTCTTTTTCTGGAACTGTAATTTTTCAGTGGATTATTACGAGCTTTTGCTAATTTTTTTTTTGCTTGCTTTTGTTTTTTTTATTATTATTTATTGTTATTTATTTTTCACAAATTACCAAAGATTTCCAGGATCCCTATGATTTCTCTTTTCTTCTCTGCTTCTTTTTCTCTCACTCTATTTTTCTCTGTTTCTTCTCTCTATGCCTCTCTTCCCCTTTCCTTTGTTCTTTCTCTTTTTTTTCCCTCTCTTTCTCCACACCCCCATCTCTCTCTCTCGCTGTCTCCACCCCACCCAGCTCTGTCTCCCTCAAGGTCAGCCTTGCAATCAGTATATGTAAATATACGCACTCACTCACTCTCTGAGGTGTTCTGGGTGGAGTGTATCCAAAGTTGAATAAAGCCGATTTGAGTTAAAGAGCTCCAGGTTCCAGATGTTCCAAAAAAATTTCACTCTTCTGACATGCACCTGACCCCTGGCACGCTGGCCCAGATCCGTTTACACACCAGCTCCATGGCGACTGGTGTTTGTTGGCTCCACAGCCGGACGCTAATCCGTCTTTTTCTTGCCTGTATATTTTCTTGTGATGATCTTTGACCCCTGTAAGATTCCAATATGAGGACCATCTTATCCAAGTCTCCACACGAGCGAGTTTTGGCTTGTTGACCTGAAACGCCCTTTTTCTTTACGATCTGTGAGATGCCTTTTCAAAAGAGAACAAAAGCATTTGTAACAGGTCTCCTGACAGCCTGATCAACCCAGTTTCTCTGTGTCTCTACTCTATCTGTTTCTTTTCTGCCAACATACAGGGAATCTTTTTTACAAGTGTTGTTTCTGTGCCAGCTCTCTCTGTCCCTAAACTATGCTGTCTCAACTCCAGTTCTGTTTACCCACTGGACTACATTTCTCTGGACATCAGAGATCAGCTGAATAGATGAGCTGTGCAATGGAAGACTGGCCCCTCTGTTAAAAAAATAAAATAAAAATAAATAAATATATGAATAAATTATTAGTTATTGCATTAGTGCACATCTGTCTGTATTCCCAGATTTGCAGCTCAGCTTTGTGATTGGCAAAGATATAGCCTGAGATTTATGACACAGTCAAAATCAAACTGAAATTAAGGTGCACTTACTCTCTACATGTGAATATATATGTGCATATGCATAGAGACGTATATATTCTATCTTGTACTGAAAATACTTACTCGCAATATTTGTTCAATCTTTGTGCAATCTTTCAAACTTTGGCTGCAGGAAAAGGGAGGATGAGCCAACAGTTATCCTTCGTGACGGATGTATGCTTTGTATCCTACAATAATTTACATCTCGACTCTCTTTGAGCAACTACAAAACAATCTAAAACATTTTCTAGAGACTTTTTTTTTTTGCTATTACTGATCATGATATGCAACGATGCATATTCTGAAATGGAGTTTTTGAAGAACTCCAGTATATTCTTTTTGTACATGTGTGGATGTTGAATGGATGTATTTATGAAGCACTAGCTAACGGATCCTGGCTTTATACTTCTTGGGATTCACCTTCTGCTACAGTCATCCTAGAGCAGCTAGTCCATCTAAGGTACAAATAATTTAGCCTATGTCAAAAATATATCCAACAATAAGCCAAAAGTGCCAACTAAGAGTGCTGAGGTCTTAGGCAAAGTGGTTGCATTTGCCCTTGGTTATCCATTACGGATAGTGCTGCACCCTGGTTTACACGCATTTAACACACCTGTTGGACTGGAGGGCATTCTGGAACTTGCTTCTCTGGTAACACAGAGGTGGTGGTGGTGGAGGGGTGTCAGAGGACAAGGGGGTGATGGATTGAGTGGGGGTTGAAGGGTCAGGAACAGCTGAGGGAGAGCTGGCATGAAAGTGGCACCGCAAATGGTCCTCCAGCCATTCATTTGACATGTTTAAGAGAATGCTATATATATTGTATATTAATTTGCATGTAATAAGCTGTGGTTTATTTGCTGTGAAAGTGGTTATGTGTTTAAACTAGTCCTTTTATATCTTTGGTACCATTTCTGTTTCAAGCGATTACAGTATTCAAATCAACCGTGATTTGAAACTAAATATTGAGTATTGACTTAACCATACAACAGAAAGACAAGTCAATGCCCCTGAAGACATGTACCAAGGTGTTTAATAAATAACAGCATCAAAACAACATCAACAACAACAACAAAAAACAACAACAAGCTTGTTTTCTTTATGTATACGTTATATACACATATATATTTATATATATTTATATATATATATATATATTCATATTTTGACTGTATAAACTATATAAATATGACATGCAGTCCTCATAACTTAGAACAACCAATAATTTACAGTGTGAGGTAGGGTAGGAGGGGTGGGGTTTATGGGGTTTGTGGGTGGGGAAAGGTGGATGGAGGAGGATCACTGTATTGGCAGTAAGGCTGTGGTGACTGACAGGTGGAAGGGGCAAACAGAGGGAGGCTGCAGACGATTGGCCGAACTGTCCGCCTGTCATCTGTCAAGTCAGTCAGTCAGTGCCTCCAGGACTTGCGGCTAAGCACGCACACACAGGCTGCATTGATACGGATAAGTCGCCAGGCGATCTGGTTTTTGAAGGATGTGAGAGCCCGTACAAAAGTGTGTGTGTTAGTGCAGTAGGAGTTCCAGTGCCGGCTGTCGATGCCCCTGCAGCCAGTTGATCCTGGTTTGACTCCACTGGCTCCTCTTCCAGCCCCGGCCCCGCTGCTGGCTTTGGTGACTCGGCAAGTGGTTTCATAGAAAAACTGCTTCTTCACCACGTTATTGATGCGGACGTCCGGCAGGACAGTAACTTCGTTTCCCGCCATGTCTGTGGCTCGGGTCAGGTTACCTACCCAGTGGTTAACGCTGTCACACACTGAATATTCACCCCGGTGAGGGAGCTGCCCGGCTTTGCGGCGAACCCGCGGGCCTCTTGACCCACTGGTGCCACCCATCTCAGACTCTGAGGGCGGCACATCGCTGAAGACCACACGAGGTGAACGGTAGCGGCGTTTGTTAAAAAGTTTGGGGTCCACAGTAGGTATGAGGTCAGATTGAGAATTCTGAATGGTGGGTGTGGTTTGGGACTCATGGTTTGCATGCTGATTGGCTGGCAACAAGGTGGGCTGTTGTGCAGCCATGTGCTGATTGGCTAGCGACAAGGCAGGCCGTCGTGCTGCTGCGTGCTGATTGGCTGGCGGCTGGGCGTCCCCTCCCATGTTGAGTGCAGCCTGGACGCTGATCAGGACGAGCAGGACCAGCGTCGACGACCTCATGGGCACACGTCCTGCAGGATATACAAAATACATTTTCATTAAGTACAGTTTTATTCAAATTAGTCCTCAGAATTATAGCAAACCCACTGGCATTAACCCAATGTACAACATCAAATAATATTACTATTTGATTCAATTCACTCAAAACTAATAAAATACTATTATTACTATTGGTAATAATAAAATCAGCTTTTGGGCAAATTGGGGATAGGGACTGGAATTTTTGTATTTCAATTCACCTCAATCCAATTCAATCCAATTAGTCTGATTTGCTTTAGTTGAAGGTATTAAAAATGATATTACTATTCATAAAGGTATCAGAGAGAGAGGGAGGGAGAGAGAGAATTTGAGTAACTGGACAGACTTTCAAACCTTCAAGGGGCTTTGTATGTAAGAAATACTCAGTGAAAACCTTCCATCATGGTGAAAGTGACAGATTTTTATTTGGACATGTACCATATGGACAGAATTTGCTCAGGATGCAAACACCCTTTAGAATCTCATGCTGAGTGTTATGTATCTGCCCTGACTGTTACCTGATATGATGGTGTGATTCATGTATGTATTGACGATTTTGTTGGTTTGTCGTGTGTGCTGGAGAATTATAATGTTCTTATCTGACGAGTGTATGAAATTTGTCTCTCTACGGTAATGGAGTGTCTACACCCTGAGCTCATAGCAGCTCTCAGCAGATAGAGGAGAGGAAATGTGTATGTTAGCAGATGAAAATGAGTGATACAGTGTGTGTGTGTGTGTGTGTGTGTGTGTGGCGGTTGTGGTCTTACCTGTGGAGTGTCAGCAGGTGAAGTAAGGGCTGGCAGGCTCCTAAAGCCAGCATTCACTGCAGGCCGAGCCCTGAGCACCTGCCATCAGGACTGCCCCACTACGTCTGAAAATTAAACAAACACACACATGCTTGTGTTTATACCCTAGCAATGACTTCCCTCTGTCTACCATTTTAATGTAGCTAAAGATTAATGAGCTACTACATAGTCTAACCGTAACCATAACCAAATACATTTTTGGCACCTCAGCAGTAACAGTCATTTCTTTTATAAGAAATGAAGAACAGCAAATGTCCGCAGAGAGTGCGTGACTGTCACTTATTTATATGTAGTCATGGAGATATTTGCTCCACACAATGCTACAAGAATGTAAAACACACACACACACACACACACATACACACACACACACACACACACACTCACAGACTGCCATGAAACACTGAAAAAAAAAGGTTTGGGATATGGTGTACAGCACAACATTACTATGTAAAGCAACGGTATTTCCTCTGATTCTTATCATGACTGAATCCATCTGCAAACATGTTTCCTGTGTTAGAATCTGAGTGTTTTAAACATTACCCACAGTATCATAGGTCATTTTTCATTCCTGTCTCAGGGGACCAGCATACTTAACCTTAAAGTGACAGACATAAACAATTTACTAATGTGTGAAATTTTCTCTCAAGCAGAAAAACAGAGCCTTCAGTTTTTTCTTAAACACTTAAACATTTCAGATGACATTGCACTGAAGTGGCGACTTTTAACACTCTGCCCGACCCCATTTGACTTTGTGCCCTACGACGTGTTTCATTACTGAAATCTCCCTAAGTGGGTGAGCTGCCTCTACAGTTCACCAAACTGAAGTTTGCTGTTAGTTACTGATTTGTGGTTTAGTACTTAGTTTAAATTAGCACGTATTTCCCTTGCACTGACAGATTTGTAGTCTAAATCAAAGGGATTATATGAGAAATACGGTAAAACATGTTTCGCCTTTGCCTATTTTAATTTTTAAGGATAAGAAAATGAATACCATCCTCCTTCCTGTCATGTTCATTATTAAATAAACAAGTTATTGTTAAGTATATTGTATTGACATATGTTGATTTCATGACCAACTGCCTCCCTTTATCTGACAAAATGTTGACTTCATCATCATCACAAACCTCCTGTTAGCAGGAAATAGGGTAACAATTACAAAAGTAAGTCCCACTGTGAAAATATTTCACTAATTAGTTCAGTAATGTCTATGTGTAAAACCACTGGGAGTCTCCCAATTTCTCTTAATTCTACGTGATTGAGTTTGTAGCTCATTTAATATACATTACAGCCTAAGGTAATGTAGTGTAAAACACATGTAATCAGCCACCAATAACACATTCAAACTATAATATTTACATTTCAGCCTCTAATTTAAAACTTTTGCAAATTGCAACATAACGAGGTGGGTTTGATTTAAAGCTTAAAAGACTGGGAGAAAGAGAGAGAAAAGAGAGAGAGAGAGATCAAAAACTCAGAAGCCAAAGAGAGACAATGCTAAAAAGCTGTCAAATTCTCATTACATGGTTATTTTAGTTGGGTATGTATGATTCTTTATTGGGTTTGTTCTCTCCTGTCTCCACAATAAAAAAGAAAGAAAGAAAAAATCTTAGTTTTGCAATACATTTTGTTGTTGATATGTCTTTTTCCCTGAACCTGAGAGAAAGTGTCACAGTGGTACTTAAAAAGGAATATATTTAAATATATTCTTACATTCATCACCGCTGGAGTCTGTTTGCACCAAAGTTACTTTGGCAAGTGAAATGAAACTGGGCTGGGCAAACATAGAAAAGATTTCATGAATCCTCATGGTCATTACAACCCAATAAGCTGTTCAGATATCTCCTTTGCTTTTAGCAAGGCCACCCAGCAGCAGTAACCTTAACCTTATTACCTTTAATGGAGCATACCCCCCTCCCACACACACACACACACACACACACACACACACCTTTCAGCCTCATTGAGAACCATCTGCTGTCTGCCATGTGTGTGTGTGTGTGTGTGTGCGTCTGTGTGACAGGCAGGCGCAGGACATTGAGACGCCAGCCTCTCTCCCTGGATGCTGTATTCATATGGTAAAACCCTCACAATGCCACAACTCTGTGTGTAATCCAAACCCACCCAACGTAGGTCTACTGTCAGGCTTATAAGGCCCAGCTTTTCAGATGTCTACTGCACAGGTTTTAAATATCAGAACCACGGTCCAGTCCGGCCATGGTTGGACTTTCACAGGTTAGGCTGACTGTCTTCAAATTAATGACATGTGTAGATACATGTATAAAAACACACATGCATTTGCATGCACATATACATGCACGCACACTCTAGACACTGTTGTCTCTGATAACAAAGTGAAGCTAGAGGAAAAGTAGGGGTGTGATAAAATGTCTTTTAAGAAGGAAAAAAGATTTTAATTATAAACTGTCATCATTTAAGTGTTCAAATATCAGTTGCCCCTCTCTCTCTCTCTCTCTGTTTGTGTGTGTGTGTGTGTGTGTGTGTTTGCCTGAGATTAGAGTTAGTGTGTGTGTACTTGTGTATGTAAATGATGGAAAATGACCAGTAGAGGGCAACAGGCCATTAAAATTCCTGTCATTCTTTTGGGAACAATGATGTGCTCAGAATTAAAACAGTCTTAGTCATACATCACAGAGGATCATACTTAGTCATACTCTACAGAGGAATATTAATTTGCCAAATGCAACAATCATTCCATTTCATTCTTGGTATGTAATGCCCTACTTCTGTGTGCAAAACCAGCTCTCATGAATGTACCTCCTAAAGTTCGCTCCTTGGGTTGACCTGTTTAAAAATACATGGCATCACACAGGGATCAGGGGGTTGTCCTGCTAATCCTAATTCATAGCTACAGATGTGACCTACAGTACAGACAGCAACATATTATGACACTAGACCAATGGAATGACATTTCACCCCCCGCCACTGAAAAAAAAAGGTCACTGACAGTTGAGAGGTTCTGAGATTGATTTCCAAACTGGACCCCTACAATGTTTTTCTGGTTTGGAAAAATCACAGCAGTTTTCATTTTGGATGCTGCTTTCCCCTGACATGTGTATAGTTGGACTGTATGGTTAAGAAGCTACAAAAAAAGCAGAGATGAAAGGTTCGTGTCGTATCCAATAGACTGAAATTCCCTTTATTCGTTCAAAGTGGAACAAGATGTCTTCTATTAAAGTACAGCCAAGAAAAGAATCTTTAGTCCTTCGGCAGGTTTCATGGCAGAGTGTATAAATCCAAAGTGCGATTAGGTGCTCACATACACGTACACATCAGGTACACAGACATGTGTATAAATATGTGAGCTCACACGTACACACACACACACACACACACACACACACACACACACACACACACACACACGCGCGCACGCGCACACACACACACACACACACACACACACACACACACACACACACAGACTCACAGACAGACCCCAGCAGCTTGTTCTGGTTCTCTGCAGAGGGAGAGCGTGTATGTGTGTCAGATTGCCCTGGGTGTGTTTTGTAAACTGTGCAGCTGAAAAATTGGGCTGTGTGTCAGGACATACTCTCTGTGTAAATCTGGTTCTTCTCAGGCATGTGTGTGTTAGTGTTCAAATGTCACCTAAACTATTATTCTTGGCTTCATCAGTGTGACTGTAGAGCACATCTCTTCAGACCAGTGTGCCTCTTCTCCCTCTCTTCACTTTGGCATTGGGGGGAATATCACCAAAGTGTAAAAGCTAATGCTGCAGAAGACACTACCATATTAATCCCATAATCATCTGACACTACAACACAAGCATACAGACTGAGCTGGGTTTTCCCATGGTACCACTGTACTACAAACATCGTAAAAAATCCTTTATGCGTAGCATTGATTCATTTCCCTAAACTGTAGCAGTCATCTGCTGGTACTTTATTCTCCATGTCTTGTTTTGTTTTGTTTTGTTTTGTTTTTTTCTCCTAATTTTTTCTGTTGAGAACTAACTTCTGGCTTTGTGCAGGAGTGAGGAAAATATAAAAATGTGTACAAGTTTAGTCACATTCCTTTTATGAAATAAGTGATTTTAATAAAGAGCTGCTTTGCTAGTTTGAGGCCTTGAGGGATGCAGTTCAGAACTTTTTTGTCCTCTTTCAGTTCTTTTTCTCCCCCAGTCTTTCCTCTTCCTGCAGTTTAAGAGAGGAGATGAAACCTGGAGAACATGTGCCGCCCATATAAACACACACTCACTTGATTGATAAAGAATGACTTCAGGGACCCGTTATTTACATAGACTGAGTGAGCTTTAGGATTTAAAATTTTCAAGTATGTGGTCTTTGCTCGGTGCTGGGTTTAGACTATGTAAACACAGGCCAGATTTGGCCAGTGAAGGTCAGACTGGTTCTAGCGAAAAGTTCTGACTTGTAGTGCATTAAAGGGAACTCTTTAAGTCTGTCCACACCACTCTCACGTCTGACATCCATCAGCTCACTAAAACACCATCCTGATACCTGACGTAGTAACTCTGCCAAAGACGTGTTAAACATTCCTCACTAAGGACCTGTGACAGACTCGGAACTTCACAGCAGTAGTCTATGATAACCATTCCTCTCCTCTCCTTTCTTTATTGTTATTGTTTCTGTCACAAGACTATTTTCCTCTTGGTGAATAAAACAACTCAGGGGTGAAAACATGGGTATAAAATTTCAAGAACCTTAAAGCAAAAACAGAGGTTGTCTTTTGAACACTTCCTTTGCTTTACACACCAATATCGCAAGGATATGAGCAAGGCTATATAACAAAATCCTCTTGTTACTTCTGTGGAACTGAAACTGTTAGACTATATTTCTTGGATCTGCATCTTATTACAGTGATTGTGAGTTTAGGGTAACAGCTCACAGGCAGCTCAAAATCAATTCACTATGTTTACCTACACCGATTAATTATTATGTGAATGCATAGGTTTACCAGTCATTTAAAATAAAGCGG
Organism: Chanos chanos; assembly: GCF_902362185.1. Classification (NCBI taxonomy): domain Eukaryota; kingdom Metazoa; phylum Chordata; class Actinopteri; order Gonorynchiformes; family Chanidae; genus Chanos; species Chanos chanos. The sequence continues at coordinate 37,200,677 of NC_044497.1, forward strand.
GACTCAATAAATTTCACTTTCACCAGACAGTTTATGAAATTCATAGGTCTGTCATTAATATGGAAAGTACAGCTAATAATAAGAATGATATACACACAAGCCAGCTGATTGTGCTGAGTAAACCCTGGCAAAATCTTTTATTAATTGAGTGAAATTACTCCTTTAATGGTTATACAGAGTTGACAAGGTCAGATAAATCTTTTTTTTTCTGAGGGGAAGTAAACATCCTTTTCTTCGTTGATCATGCGAGTGAGAGAGAGAGCTGCTCATTGTATGCCAGGTTTTACAATGGAAATTGACATAGTGATAACAGATGTAGTTCCCAATGTCAGCAATGTTTCCTGCCAATGTACACACAACCACACACACACACACACACACACATAAACACACACACAGACACACCTCCTCAGCCCTGCTGACAGAACATGTCACTTTACAAAAGCGTGCAAGAGACCAATGAACACATCCCTGTCATCAAAACTCTCTCTCTTTTCTGAATGTGTGTGTGTGTGTGTGTGTGTGTGTGTGTGTGTGTGTGTGTGTTTATTAAACAGGGTTCACCACAAGGATACACACACAACAGCTGAAGAGCAGTTTAATAGCTCTCTCTCTCTCGCGCTTTGTGCACGCACGCGCGTGTGTGTGTGTGTGTGTTTGTGTGTGTTTGTATGTGTGAACAAATGAACAGAACCTGTCCAAGGACAAGTAATATGTTACCTAATGTTACCTAACCAGGTAAAGTATGGCTATACAATAACAGGATCTATGCAGTGAAATAAAGAGAGATGCAGTCTGTACATTGTGTGTCACCTCAGCGCTAAGACACACCCAGAGGTGATTTCACAATGAATAAGCAAATAAACAAATAATTCAATTAAATTATGATTATGATCAAGAACTGGTTTGTGGTCATTATATATGAAAGCAGCGCTTGACTGTCATTTAATATTCACATATCATTTATTAAATATATCAAAACATATATACCTTTATTTATATATATATATATATATATATATATATATATATATATATATATATAATCTCTCTCTTTCTCTCTCTCTCTCTCTTTATATATATATATATAAACATTTGTATAATATCTCAATTTGTATATATTATTATTTATATATATTTATGGGACTTTGATGGGACCTTTCCCATTATATCACATTTTCAGACCAAGCAAAAAAAAAAAACCTTTTATGTAGTTATTTGTTTGGAGTACCTGGTGTTTTGTCAATATTTTTTATTAAATTTGTGGCACCTTAATGGACTCTAAACTACAGTCTATGTCCACTTCAACATTCAAACTTCAAAAAAGCAGAAAAAGAGATGAGAATCAATGAATAATTCTTCTCCGTCTTCATAAAAATCAAGTCCAAGCAGTAAATTATGTAATCCTTTCTCGTAGTATTTCAAATGTTTGGCTTGTTAATAAAAAAACAAAAAACAAAAAAATCTGTATCTGCCCATGAAAATGGGACAACTTCTCAAAGACAGCCTTTCAAAATAGTCAGGAGACTAAAACATCTGTAAATGTGATTCTTCAGATTTAAAAGAACCTTGGCAGAGAAATACGTAGACTACCAAGGGTTTTGTTTTGCAATGTTTCTTGGATTGAGAATAAAAATCCTAGCATTTGGATGTAGTTTTCAGTAGTATTTGGACATGATGCTATTCACATTCGTGTGTCTAAGGTCATAACTTTTACTCTCAGGACTCTAAACCACATATATCAGATATCTACCTCAGACATCACAGAGAAAACTCACACTTCCCTTAGATCACAGGGATTAAAGAGCAAGCAGGAGCAAATGAAGACTGCACTCTCTCTTCTCTCTCTCTCTCTCTCTCTCTCTCTCTCTACCATCTCTCTTTTCCTCCCTTGGGTCATAGAGATTAAAATATTGCATCTGTAATAAAGGACAAGGGTTCACCTCTCTCTCTCTCTCTCTCTCTCTCTCTCTCGCTTCCTTTCCCAACTCTTTTGCCATCAGTCCTGCTCAGACTCAAACAGTTGAGTGAGCTGTTGTAGAGAGCCAGTCTGGAGTTTATTCTTACTATAAAAACATTTCTTACTGTAAACATATGATCAGACCATTATACCATCATAGCGCTCCAAAGCCATTATTTTTGGCTGAAGATTATCAGATGAAAATCTACCAAAGGAAAAAAAAAATGGAGCTATTTATATCAGCACAGAACGTTTTTAGTATTACAGTAAGAGGTGTGTGTGGAAGCACTGAACCTTATTGCATCCACAGTTTTAAAATGTTACATGCTATTCACATCATACAAATGTAAAATGAATAGATTAAGAGTTTGATGGTAAATGCATAGTTTTATAATGATGATGCTTATCCAGAAAACCTTAAGGGTCCTCTCACAGAGTGTTGCCTCAGTCTGAACTCTGTTGGGATGTGCCATGTTATTATTACATTTATTTAGATAAAATATGACTATGCATTATTGCACGTTTTTTTGGTGCATGAATCATGAATGTAATCTTCTGGTGGTCAGTTTGCATTTGCAGTTCCAAGATAAGAGAATTTGTCTGTAACCAAATCACTTCAGCTTTGACTACAGTATCAGTTCACTTATCAGTCTCCAACACCGTGACAATGGGCTAGTGTGCTACATCATTTTTGCTAGTGCCTTTATGTGAACAAACCACCTGAAAACATACCAATACTAATTTGTATAGAAGCTTGACTCAGTTTGTGGTTTATGATAATATGTTTGATGGAAGGAGAGAATTTCTCTGAAGGGGACACTAAAGACTTTTTCGGACTAACAATAACAGGCTAGCTGACTTGAACAGAAAAAAAAACAAAATAGTTTAAACAAACCCCATATTTCTCTGAATATGACTGCAGCTTCAACACAGTTTGCCAGATATGAGAACTTTTTAAGTTGTGTCAAATTTCATGGGAACATCATTTGTAAAGCGTTTTACAGCAACATCACATGTAAAATAGTGATGGACAGGAACAGTGTTGATGGTAGTTCAGAAAGTGAGTGGGAAAAAACTACATTCCTTGCCCGAGGCAATTTTTACATTAGTCATACCACAGAAAGAAATCCTCCACTATCAGGCATGTGCGTGAAATTCAACTCCCCCCCCCCCCCCCCCGCCTCAGAGGAAGTTCCTCAAAGTTGTGTGTCCAACACAGAGACTGGCAGTTCTGACCCCCCCACCCCCAAACACACACCCACATACATACACACACACACACACACACACACACACACACACACACACACACACACACACACAAGCAGATATACAGGGATGAAGCACATGGTGGTATGGTTTATGTAATAAAATGCAGTGCTTGATCAGGAAAGAGAGTGCACAGAAGAGAAAGAAAAGGAAAGACAGACGGCGTGAAAAAGCCAGACTGTAGAAACTGATAAACAGTGAGAGTTGGACTAAACCCTCTGTTTCTGCTGCTTTCCTGCAGACTTTGGCTCCACAGAGCATTCATCATTTTCAGAGTCCTCCAAATGTCAAAGCCTGCAAATCTGGCATGAAATACAAGAGAACAAAGGTTCTGCTTCTCAAATTCATATCTTATAATAAAAAGTTTGACTCATAACATTTGTAAACACGTTATCAGCCATTGTTGTTGCATCATAGGTTCTGATGCGATTAAACTTTCTCAGCAGAAGGAAATGCATCCTGCAGCTTCCATTCTCACATGCCAAACATGCTTTCGCACCATCAGAAAAACAAAAAACAAAACAACAACAACAAAATTTAATCACTGCTTTACTTGATTTGATTTGTTGGTTCAGAGCGAGCAATTTTACATGTAGACAGTTTAAAGTTTCAGGTCTGTGGCTTCATATTACTTAATGCATGACTCCTAAATTTCACTTGAAAGGGCAAGTGATTGAATTTCATGTAAATGCCATCATTAATTGAACAGATTGGTAGTATTCTTAAAAAAAAAATAAAAAAAATTAAAATATAGCTATGGACACATTTTAAGTGTGACCAAGTAATTTTAAGTGTGACCAAGTAAAATAACACACTAATTTTACAAAAAAAAAAAAAAAAAAATCTTTTCACTTTTGCAGTATTACCTAGTATTACTTATTATTACCAGCACAGTATTGCCATTGCCCATTTCTAGAAATCCAGAAATGTTTTAATTTACCTGTTTGTCCCTGGCACTGATGAGATTTATGATGTTCAAACATTCATTGTCCAGTGACTTTCATACCTGCCAAATCTTTGTTTTGATAACACTGGCTCTGAATGTAACCCACTAACTCCCAGTCATCTGTATCTCTCCTCTTGTCTCCACGTATGTGTGTTTTTTCTCCTTTCATTTCATTTTCTCTCCACGGTATACAGAAAGAACTGTGAGCATTTTTAAAGACCATGGTTTCTGCAGTTCATAGGGTGACCTTACATGTCTGAAACCAAGACAGCACTTCCTGGATGGGTTGACTGTTAACATCATTGAGATGTTTCTCTAACAATGAAAGCAGATGTTAGACAGCAGACTGTCCCTTGGCTTTGAGCACCACTTGTGTCTCTAAAGCAAAATCAATCATAGTCACTGTTCCAAGTACTGTTTAGAACATTGCATAGCTATTTCCTCATCAAATCCATAAACATGACCTTAGTTAGGGAGCAAAGCTTTAATTCAACACACCTGGCATGACTGAAACCTTAATTTTACATTGAGCATCCGCTTAGAAAAGTTCTTGTCTCCAGGTGAAATGTTAATGATTTGAAACAATACCCTTTGTTATGATATGGTACAGATTAACCTTAAAGGTTAGAATTTATATGATTAAGTTCTCTTAGGCGGTTTCATATTGGAACATGTTGTATATAGTTGGGTTATCTCACTCACAGTCAAGGACAAAAAAAAGAAGAATCTCTAATTGGACAGTTTAATCAAACTGTAAATTCCCTTGAAACAATAAACAAGCAGTATCTTTAGGTGATAGTGCAAACTTTAGCCAGACAGAGACCGACAGAGAGCTGAATTTGTCAGACAAAGAGAACAAAATGAATCTGATTCAAAATCAGTTCTAACATGACATCTGAGCCTTAAGTAAATGCTTAGTCAGCAGCTCACCAGAACAACAACAACAAGTATATTTCATTCACAAAAAATGTAATTTGCCAGTTATCGTTTACATAGAGATTATTATTGTCTATCCATGATTGAATGATGACCCAACAAATCTGATTGATTTAAATCAATAATAAATTCTCTGTTGAATAATGAGTGTAACTGAAATGCAGAGAAAGGTTGACCTGTCAATTACTTAACACAAAAATGAAAATTATTATCCAATGAAAGATGGTGGTGATTCTTCTTTTACTAAAAAAGTAAAAGAATTTCAGCATTTTGTTACTAAAGTTAAACAAGTGAGCATATTGACGTTAAAGTTTGAACATTTTTCTAGTGAAATGGTGTAGACAACATCTGATAATTAATACAATTCAGCATCTCAAGTGAAATATCTACAGTTTCAAAACTGAGAAAACCAAGATCATTAACGTGAAATCCAAGCGGGTCTTAATGGATTAATTACAGTTTAGAAACTTTGAAGCAATGTTACTAAAGGTCTGAGAACATGACATCTGAGAATTTATTGTAAGTATTAATACAAAACTGAAGATCCATGGTCACAAATTCTTGAGATCTTTTTTGGTGCAATATTCCAGAGAGAGCAATGCACTGATTATGATATGAAGACTGCAATATATTCTGTGAGATCTGGCTACAGAGATGAGACAACCCATCACTGAGCCCTCCCTCTCCCCAGAGAGCCATAGAGACTCAACGGCCTGTGAATTTCAGAAGTGTGACTGTGTTTATCGTCCTCTTAATGAACTCTCACAGCTTTCCAACACACAATCACACTCACACACACTCCCCTAGTGCCCAGTGCATATGAGATCTGCGTCACAGCTTGTTCACATCTATCTCAATTTTTTTTCCTGAGTGTAGTTGGGAGGTTAGACCTTGAACGTTTGTTCAACGTCTTTTCCAGCTCTCTACTTTTTATGACCTTGACTTTCAACACTGTTCACATGACAAATACCTTGTCTGCCGAGCTACCCTTGCACTATGTTTCCTTTTTAGCAGGTGAGAACTTAATGTTTCACCGCAGAATCACTGTATGACTGCAATGCATTTCTATTCTACTTGATGGTTTTAACATGTTTCTTCAAAACAGTCAGCAGCCACTTCACATCTGATCTCTTGTTTCCTGTACCAGCCCTAGCCCAAAACTCTTGAATTCACCAGTCTGGAGCTGGACCTCCATTGGCTGACTGAGATGTGTAGCCCCTCTTCTGTGAAGTTGTAGAGTTTCATTGCTCCAAAAACCATCTCTGCAGACCCTAATCTTCCACTGAACTATTTATTAGGGCCTTAATTAACTGAATCAGGTGTTTTCGGGTAGAGTTTTCAAGTGAAACACTGCATACACTGCAGCTCTCCAGGAGAGAGTTATTAACCCTTTCCCTAGACAAATGTTATACAAACATATACATTCTCATGACACACTGGATACTGTAATATTGATGTCTTATATGTTCAGTCAGCTATGCCCCTCAGAAATAATACTCAGTGCTTTGTTATAGTGCTTTGAATAGGATTATTCACTTGTTTTTCATTCCACACTGACACACAAACTTTTCGAGTCAGATTAGAGGACCAATCATTTGATGGAGGGGTGATTCAAAGAATGTCCTAAATCTATCTGCTCTTCTCTGTTTTAAAAATGATCTTTGCTCTTCTTACAGTGGGTGTACATTTCTCTGGCCCTACCTTTATTAGTTCGCATGACTAACTCCATTCATCTCAGCTAAAACATGACCCAACAATGTGGCGTCATTGTTAAAAAATGCTTCAGTGCATCTCAGAATTTGTTAATTATTTGATAATGACTTATTGAGGCAAACTGGTGGTAAAATTATGTCATACAGATCTAATTGTTGGAAAGTCATGAGAAGCTTAAAAGAATGTAGTGGTCCAGATGGTTATTTATCCATTAGTGAAGAGAGGCTGGAGGTAGCATTCATATGTATCAGAAAGAAAGAAAGAAAGAAAGAAAGAAAGAAAGAGAGAGAGAGAGAGAGAGAGAGAGAGAGAGAGAGAGAGAGGTGAGACTCACTCTTTTATGAGCCCTTGTGGCTGTTTTACTGTACAGAGTTAATAGGCTTCACCATTCACAAAGCAATAGATAGCATATGTGCTGCTGCAAAAAAAGTCACTCAGCCATAAGTAACATTGCGTGTTTATTCTTAATGCTGAATATGTCTCCTTTAAGGGAAGAGTCTTACCTTAACCGTGCCTCCATACAGCCCGATTATAATGGAAATGTATATGGACCAACCTTATGTTTTTCCTGGTTACCTATGCAAACTTTATGGTTGCTACGTCTAGACCTCAGAAGCACAGGAGAAAGAAAAAAAAACATGACGTGCCTTGTCAGTTACTTTCAGAGTGATTTCTCAGGTCATTTTGAAGGCAACGTTTAAGTCCCCTGGGACGCTACCCTTTAGTGAATTCAGAGAACATGGTGTGCCAGGGCCTCAAGCCAGGGTATTTGCGTGTTACAAAAAAACATGACTTAAAAAAAAAAAAAAAAAAGAGAAGTCATTAGTGGCCAATGATGCAAAGAAAAAAGAGAAAAAATGTGCCATATGTAACCACGTTTTTCAAATTAGGAGCTAATCGTTTTCAATTTGCGCTCTCTTGATTGTCTGCTGAGTACTGCACTTTTCAAATTGTTATTTTTATTTGCTCGTTCAAAAGGTTCTTTGGATGACCCCACATCTTCTAAATGTTGTTCAGTAACTCTCGCTCCCTCCAGCATGTGATTTAGCATATGACAACAGATCTATAAAAACAAACCATAAAGCTCATTTGCAGTTAAACATCTTGCTTGGACGGTCATTTACAGACCAACACCTGAGCATTTACAGACCAACACCTGAGCATAGTCAGAGAGGCTGAGATATTGAGTAAGTGGAAATGTTCATAATTCATAACCAAGCCTCCTTGTTAAGAAATGTCACTTTTAAAAGCAACATGAACTTTGCTGAATGTGGTATAAAAACACATATATGATGTTTGACAGAGATAAAACAGTGAAAGTGTGTTTGGCTCAACGGGACCCCATAGAGTAGGGCAGAGCAAGAAAACACCAGAAACACATTCTGGTCTATAATGTGAACCAACAGAATAAAATCACTGGAACACAAAAGACACAAATACCAGACATTTTTGCAGACATATTAACCAGGTTAGACACCACATTTCTGCTTACTGACATATGGATAAGGTTAGATCAGTTCAAAACCCTACTCACTCTCCACTGGGCCTTATGTTTGGAAACGTTTAAGAATCTAGGCACAGGGATGATTTCATAATGATTCAAAATGAGAATATGAGAATATTCTGATTGAGAAAGGAACTGGCTGTAATAATTTGCTCTCTGTTTGGTTTTACGGTTCCTCCTGCAGTAAAGCTGTAACTGGCACATCCACCCCCGCCACCCCCCCCCCCCCCCCCCCCCCCCCCCCCCCCCCCCCCCCCAAAAAAAAAAAAGAAAAAAAAAGAAAAGCGAAATTATGGGAACAAGCTGTGAGATCACTAAGATTATGGGAACAAGGCTTGAGAATCCAGAGGGCAGTTTTGTCCTATCAGTGCTGTGAGTTTGTTTTGGCAATGTTGTATTTAGCAATAATAAGTCTACGATATCATGTCTGATGTTTTTCATTAAGAAAGAGCTGCCTTACCCTTAGTTAACTTCACTTAAGCCAGTGAAATTCAAAGTACACAAATAAGATACAAATATCTTGAATAAGCCCACACTCTTTCTTTTTTCTTTCTTTCTTTCTTTCTTTCTTTCTTTCTTTCTTTCTTTCTTTCTTTCTCTCTTTTACACATACACACACACACACACACACACACAATTCTTCAACTTTCATTGCATTTCATTGCATTTCACGATGTTTGCAAGCGGTAGATTTTTTGAAATAAAGTACAGACTAACATCACTGAATTTGATTCTGCTGATAATAGTTGTATACACATATAGAAAGACATTCTTTCTCTATCTAGCAGCATCTTGGAAACCTCTCTGTCTCTCTCTCTCTCTCTCTCTATGTATGTGTGTGTGTGTGTGTGTGTGTGTGGGTGCGTGGGTGCGTGCGTGAGTGAGTGAGTGTATGTGAATGTGTGTGCAAAAGTGAGAATGAAACACCATATTGATTCATCCTGTGTATGAAATGCCAGTCAGTCTGCTCTAGTGTCTCAAGTCAAAGGGAATAACCCATTTACAATCTCTTCATCCCTTCTAAGTTACTGTAAAGATGGGATCACATTCTTACAGGCATTTTAGAACACGTATAACCGCAGCAATTACATGAATGAGAAGTAGAGTGAGAGATATGCAATGTAGTTTGTGTATCATAATTATTTCATTCATGATATTTCAGTCATGGTCTCTGGGATGATATAAAGTAGACTTACCCTTTCACATGTATCCTGTTGAAATCATGCTTCAGCTGGGTTTGTGTGTGTGTGTGTGTGTGTGTGTGTGTGTATGTGATGGGGGGAGCATTCAGCATTGCCATGTTCTGAGTCATGCTAGTCTTCCTTTGCATGAAATGACATGTCTGTATTCAGGCTTGCCAAGGCAATCTGTCACAACAGCAGCAGACAGTTTCACTAGACAAGAAATTCGGTAAATTCAAAGACAAATTATGTGAGTGTGTGTGCAGGCTAATGTATTGCAGTACCAAACTTTTGATGTCAGCACTAATCCTTTTGTATTGCAATATTTGTACTGGAAAGATATTAAAGAAAAGATATTTAAAAAACAAACAAACAGACAAAATCCCCCCAAAACGAACCTACAAAAACCCCATTGTGACAGTCATATTACGGTACTACACAGTAAGTTAGGAAACAAGACTTGGATTTTGGCTGAACTGTGAAGCACAAAATGAGTATTAGGTACAAGGCTTGACAAATTAGACAAACTGTCTTCTTACACAGCTCTAAAACACCCATAGCAAAGTATCTGTGGGCTGACCTTTATCAATTTCACTGAATGCAAAATAATTACAGATGTCATGGTTGATTCCCTCTTTGTCAGCAAGGTGGGGACAGCAAGCATTTGCAGTTGCCTGGCCTTTAACATCTTGTTCACTCTGCATACCAAGAAAGTACAGTCAGTTCTCACACGTAGCCATAGTCTAAGATCTTCCCTCTCATGATCATTCACATACAGTAGTGCTTGTGCATTTATATTCGGCTCAGCCAAAGGCAAATGCAGTGTTCAGAACTTCTAATACAAGCACTGGTTGTAAGAACAAAATCTAATATTGTGCCAATTTCTAAATGAGGTACTTGGTGACAAATTTAGAACTGATCTCCTGTGGAACGCTAGTGAACACACAGGGTTTTTAAAGGGAAATAATTAAGATGACAGGAATAGGCTAACTTCATGGCACATCACATACCTATTAAGCAGGCAAAGACACACACACACACACACACACACACTCACTCACCTCAGAAATGTTTGGTGGGACTGTGTGCAGAAGGGTCATGACAGATCATGCAAAGAGAGAGGGAGAGAATGGGAGAGAAGTTACCGGTGAGAGAGAGAGAGAGAGAGAGAGAGAGAGAGAAAGACGAGAAAAGGAGAGAAAGATAATGAAGAGAATGAGCAAAAAAAAGCATGTGCAAAAGAAGGAGAAATTTCTCACTTACAATCTGAGTGAATAAAAGTTGCCTCAGGCTTGCTCATGCTAAGCCTGAGTGAAAATCAACATCTCGGAATGTCAGAGAAAGACTCTATAGGTTTTATCTTTACACATTTTCTAAAACAGGCACGCACACACATGTGATGATACACACACACACACACGCACACACACACACACGCACATATAAACACACAGAAACACTGCATGCAACACTTCGTGTAAAAGAGTGTATCATCTTGGATGTAAATACATAGAAAAATAAAAATAATTTTTCCCATTTATGACCATTGCTTTACTTCGACCTGAGGCCACTCTGAGTGGCTGTAATGTCATTTGCCCCATTTACAGTCAGCATAGCACTAAACCATTAGTCCCACATAGACAGACAAGCCCCTAGTCAAAAACAAATACCTGTAAACACGTGGCTGAGTGTGTTGCTTAACTGTATCATCTGAGTCACATGTCTATTCTGACCACATGTCTTTTTCTCTAACATTCACACAATACAATATTAAACTATTTAGGCATAAAATTAAGACTACAGCAACCAATCTGATGAAATTCAGCTCTGACTGTGGGTCTGAAAGAAGACCACTGCTTCTAAAACCATAGAACCATACCAAGGAGCGGACAATTTGAGAAGTTTCTTTGGTCTCATGTTTCAGAGCTGGTCAGACTCAGTTGCGCAAATACATATTATACTCTTCTTCCCCTACAATATGTCCTCACAAAGTGCATGAAAGATCATGCTCATAGTCTTTCTAGCAAATGTTATGCTTTCTTCCAGGAATCTCTCTCTCTCTCTCTGTCACAGGTAGTGTTTATCATTTCAAGGAAAGTTGTAGAGTTTTGTCAGCTTTTGAAAAGCCTCGAGGCCACACTGACTTGTTTCTGTCCTGACGCTCTGCCCCCTAAGTTCTCCTTGTAACCCAGCATACCCCAAGCTCAGCACAACATGGATCCTCCAAACACACAAACTCAGCCCAAAGACCCCTTATAAACACACATACAAACAACTTCACCTCAAAGTATATTTTCAAAATACAGTTTGGATGTCCTCTCCAAACCAAAACTCAGCTCCATTTCTAAATCCCACACAAACACGTAGAGCCATTCAGAAGTCTCCAGAGGTCCCAGATCACTGAACTGTAGCTAATGGCCCTGGCTCTGTGTTACAGGGGCTCTGTAGCCCTGATCCAGCTGAGTTCATTACATCCTCATTAGACCTTATTACCACAGCAGTCAAACCTTTAATTCAGGTTCAATGGGAAACCAAATCTGGCTCATAAATAGTAATAGCATACATCATTGTATCGAAGGAAAATGCCACTGTCCATCTGTTGCTTTAGGAGGAGTTGAATAGTTATATTAACGCTGTGATGTTCTATCCCTGGGCTGGGCCCAGTAAGACACCAGCGTATTTTACAGAATTACACCAGTGCCGTTTAACAGTTATGAACTGGTTTGAAAAATATACAACTTATTTAAAGTGTTTATTATCACTTTTTCAGTACATTATGAGTGTTAAGCTCTAAAATAAGTTTGATTTTGGTGATGAGTCATAATTTGTCCAAGGTCCATATCAGTAGGGATTTTATCTCTTACACGTAAAGAGGTTTTATCTCTTTTTGAAGATGTGCAGTCTGTCAAACCAAAAAGACACATAAAGCCACACACACATTCCCTAAACATCCTTTAAGCTAATTTATCATATCTCCCTTGTAAATAATTGGAGATGAAATGGAAGAATTGGGTTTGGCTATTAATGCTGTTGGTGTAAATTATCCAATACTGTTCTGTTTCCACACCATGAACTGCAATCCTGAGAGTGGCCGAAACGCTAACTAGCTTTGTGTCCCCACCCAGATGAAAATGATAAAAAGTCTGAAATGTGTTCCATGTCTGAACGAGACTCTTAGAAACACAGAAAGCTAGTAGACCCTCTGGTTGTGTAACATGAGCGGGCTGAAGGGAGGGGGGGGGGGGCAAAGACACTGAGTGACTGGGGAGAGAGGGGGGGGGGTAACCTGATGTTTCAGGGGTCTTTCCTTTAGGAGGGGCAAATGAATGGTTGATTCTCAGTAACCTCTGGACAAGCTTTTGACAAGTACAGAGTTGCATACACTGAAGAGAAAATGCGAGGGCTTTGATGAGACCACAGGCTAGTCCTGTGTTAAGCCACACAACTTAAAGAGTTGCACCAGTAAACACACCAACACAGTTTCTGGCCTAAAGGGTCTCTCACTCCCTCCCTTATTATGTCTCTTTTGCTCATCATGGTCAAATAAGTTTCTTTTAGCAATCTCTGTCCTCTTCCAGTGAGTGTATAGTGTGTCAGTCACACCATCTCTCTCTCTCTCCCTCTCTCTCTCGCTCTCTCATGGATTGATTGCTTTCTTGTCAACAGGTCCTTCAGCCTTCCTGATAATAGATATAGTTTCATTTCAGAATGATCTCCTGTTTAAACTTTTTGACAAGTATTCAAACTGCCAAGCATTCCGTTTAAATTCCAACATTTGAAAAATCGACTGCTCAGTCGCACGTCCTTACCTCACTCACTGTCTTCCCTCTTCTTTCTCCCTCAAGTTTGAGAAAAAGTCCCAAAGAAAAATGGATTTATATTCCAAGTCAACACACTCTCACACACATACAGATGCACATAGACACTGGTCCACCCGGTGTTTTCCCACAAAACCAAATCCTGCTCTGTCTTACAGGGATGAGAATCCAGGCTCAGGGGCATTCACACCCGCTGCTCTCCTACTCTCTGTAGGGAAATTGATTGTTCTGAAAGTTGGAGGAGCCCAACAGTTATTCCCCCTACCTACTCACAGGGATCCAACAGGTCCTAGTGCCTCCTTATTCCTGGCTCCTCCTTCCCCTGTATGTGTGTGTGTGTGTGTGTGTCTGCATGTCTGTATGTGAAAGAGAGAGAGACAGGGAGAGGGAAAGAGAAAGGGAGATAGAGAGAGAAAAGCGGTACTGCTGACAATAGTCTGAGAGATTTTAGGGGAGAAATTTGAGAAAGTTGAGCTTCTGTTTTGGGAATCTCCTGTAGGAATGATTCATAAGTGACAGTGCCTGACGCAAGTTTTGACTTTTGATTTCTTTCCTGTGGAGGAATTCCATGACTCAGAGCTGGTTTGTTCTGCGTTGACTCAATTTATTACTGCAGAACATGCAACTGGATAGAAAACCGCCAGCAACAGTTCAGTAGTCGGATGTTTGTCCATTATAAATTTTCAGTATAGAAGACAGTATGTGAAATATGATAAATGTATCTATTGAAGAAATTTTTCCCCTTAAATATTGTCACAGTGATTCCACTTTTGTTGACATGTTGATCTGTTCACTTGAAAATATCATATTTTGTTATTTATGCCGGGTTTTGAAAGCAAATGGAAGACTGAACTTTCAGAGTAAAGATTGATTTTTTTCCTTTTTTTCTTTACCTTGTTTCCTTTTTTTAATGTGGAGACATAAATCAAGACAAAAACACAAATGACTTAAACAATTTTACTTGGTTAAAATTGCACTGGTAATTTTTATTGAACTATTCATTTACTTCTGTGTTATAAAGCACCACATAATCATTGTTATTCAGGGGCTATTTGATTTAATAAAGAATTAAAATAGCAGGAAGTGGGTTTGGCAATGACACAAGAGGCCGTTTTTCTCTCCGAGGGATGAAACCTGGATTTAATAATGTCAGAGGAGTGGAAATTCCCACAAACACCCACACTAACTTATATTTTTCTCCAAATCTGACCGCACATTCTCTAAAAGAATTTTTCTTTCCCCTTTTTTTCCATACTTTGAAACATCATGCTCTCCAAAAGATAATCAGCATAGAACTTCAAAGTTTACAAAGCATAGGCTAACCTTATGTGTTTTCTTTCTTTCTCTCTTTCTAAAACAGACGCAGTGCATTCAGACAAGTGATTGTAGATCTGGAGGCATTCAGTTATATCCTACATTTTACATTAAACAACTTCTCCAAAACAGTGCCAAGATTAACAATATGAACTGATTTGCTTTAGTTTTTCTGATTATTATTATTATTATTATTATTATTATTATTATTATTATCATTATTATTATTATTATTATTGAGTGATAGTACAGTATGTAGTATTATTATTAGTTTTGTTCTTGTTGTTGTTGTTGGAGATGAGGATAGCAAAACGTTTATCTGTGAGCTCTAACGTCAATTCACTATGACCTACAACCCCAGGGGTAGGAGGAGGTTGTCTACCTCCACCCAGCTCTGAACAGCATCACCCTTCTCATATAACCCCATCAAAAGGGGTCAGTACAACTATGTTTCACACCTCTACAGTTTGTCTACACTCTGTAAATTGGATTACACACTTAGAGTTATTAATATTGATCAGAGAATACCTCTTCTGAGACAATACTCCATCATGTGGTTGCTGTTAATATGTGTGTGTGTTGCCTTTTTGGTTAAGCAGGAGTTGAAGGTTTGACTCCTGAACATAGTGGATGTCTGACTGCGTGACCTTGGCCAAAGCTCTTAAGCCCAAGATAGCACCAGAAAGCTGAGGAAAAACTGAGAAAATCAGAGAAAGAAAACTGAAAGTGTACAAAAGAATGTAATGACACATGACTACACATTGTGTGAACAAATTATGTCTAAAATGTAATTAGACCTTTTTATTTTAGTGACACCAAATACTGTGTGAATGGTGAATTCAAAGAATTCATAGCATTGTCAGAGAGCCAACTTTGCTCTACTTTACCTGCATAGAGTTGTTAAGACCAGAGACCAAAGGAAAGATCCACAGCATTGTCTTGTGGCAGTCCCTCTTAACAGAACATTAGAGCTACACACATACACACACACACACACACACACACACACATACACAAACCCTTGGAAAGAACAAGCTAAGATAAGACCTCTCAATGTTACAGCTTGCCTGACCACACACACAGGTCAAAGCCAGGGCAAGGGTCATGGGAGGCCAGACAACCTCATAACTCAGCTGCTGAAGTGATAGCCAGTGCAAGTGTGTGTGTGTGTGCATGTGTGTTTATGTATGTGTGTGAATGCAGTGTGGGTGGGAGTGGTGGACATTAAGGACTTCTCAGAAGCCTAAGAGGAAGTTATTCATACCACATTTTCATACCATGTGATGCTTTTCACAACATATTGTGTTTTTTGTTGTTATGTGAACCTGTAGCCAACCACAGAACTGCTGAAGTGTCAAAGCCCCATCAATGTAAAAGAACATTTTTCTAACCCTGTAGAGACTCCAGAATCTTACACGCATGGCCAAATCAACATTACATGCATTGACTTGAAAAACTCTTTTCATTTTTAATAGAGCGTGAGCGGCATTAACAGGAAATAACAACATTGACAAAATAACAGATAAAATCAAAACAAATCATATTGGAAAATATGGGGAGTTGTTTATCACCAAGGACAGAAACAGGATTATTATCAGCGCTGATGTTTAAGGTGAGAGTCAAAGTGGTTGGACTGGTTGTCCTGAGTGAAGTGAGCAATGCACATACAGCTCAGGGACATTTGCCTCTTTAATTACCATGCCTGCCAAGCCTGACAACGTCACTGTGGCTGCGTGTTTTCTGACAAAATCCTTTGTACAGTTTCAAGGCTCTTTTTACAGCCTGTTGAAAACATCATCGATAACAGTCACCTCTGCTCACTCGTATCTCTTCATCTGACTCGATTCATATATGGTCTTTGAGGCTTTTGCTGTGTCAGTTGGGCGTAGCAGGGTAAAGCTCTACCTCCCTCGACCAGGGTGCAGGGGGAGAAGCGCAGGATGGGGGGCCATTGGTAGGTGGTCTTTTTTGTGTGTTGAGGTATACTGTGAGCTGGCACTGTGCCTGGACAGCTGTGGAGAATGTGGAATATTCCAGAGAGATATATAACTTTATCGTGTGAGAACTGCTGCTCTACCTACATGCAGCAGTGTTCTTACATTAACACACTTCTAACCTATGCTCGGACGCCACATGACAGTTTCTTTGTGATTTTCTTACCTCTGATTGTTTTTTTTGTGTGTGTGTGTGTGTGTAGTTATATTTGGGCAATAATGTTCCGATCAGGGGTGGGAACTTTCACCCACATGAATTTTCCTCTGATGTAAATAATTTAGAGATATATGGAAGGTGTGGCTGTTGGTATGGTTACAACACCAAAAACAAGCGGATATGATGACACACCTCATGTTAAAAGGGAAGATGTCACCGTGCCAGCAGAAGTCTTGGACAGATGCCAGATGATATAGAACCAGCATTATTTTTGAGAGGAATGTGGAACCTGGTAGTCTGAGGAATGACTTTATCACTCTCAGATTACTGTTTATGGGACAGAAAAAAAAACAATTCACCTGTTCCCACCAATGTTGAACTCACGCTCTTCAAATCTACAGTTTTTACCATTAATTTTGTCTGTAACATTAATCTCTATATAAAATCAAAGCAAATCCCACACCACAAATTCATTCAATAAATATCTCAATTTACTCAAATCAGCAGAAGCACATTGTTAAATCAGTCCATTTTGCTGATATTCTCACAACTGCACTAATAATCCAATAATTCTAAAAGGTCTACTACTGTTTCACTCATGAACAGAAATAGTTCATATAGGATGGCTTGAATAATATCATCTTTTCATTTTTTTCCCTTTTCAGTGCATATATCACTTAATAACATATCCTTTCAAAAGCTACGCAAGGTTAAAAAACAAAACAAAATAAAAACATACAAACAAAAAAACCCCCACAAAACCAGATTGTGTCAACTTCAGAATAACATACAAGCGCTTCTCTCACACTGCCACTGAATTTAATCTGATGTCTTGTCTTGCATAGGCAGTACCATTTCCTGAGGTGCCCCCTAATTCATGGCCTTGTGTACAGAGAGAGAGAGAGCGCGAGAGAGAGAGAGAGAATGGTTTATGCTGAGCAGTATTTGTTGAATGATTGTCCCTGAGGCTCCCACTCTGTACAATGACATGTGGCATCTTCCTCCTCCTCCTCCTTGTCCTCTTCATCTCTCTCTCACTGACTCGTCTGTCTGTCCCTCCCACACCATGGCAGGATCAGAAGCCTCCTTTTGTTCTGCCAAGGCCGAACCGCACCGAACAAACAGCCAAGCGCTCGACTCTCAGACGGCTTGCACAGATACAGCTGCATCCAAGCTGCATTCACACAAACCAACCAACCAACCAACCAACCAACAGAGAGCTGTCTTTCAGAATAAACCAAACACATCTGTGTTTGGAAAAGCCACAAGATTATTTGTGATACATCATAGTTGATTTTTTGTCAGTGCTTTGATAGACAGCTGTGTTACATGTTCAGTAAATCATTTTAAAACAGCTGAAGCCTTGTTCTTGTTGCATGTTTCCTCTTGAATGATCATTTTCAAACAGTTTAAGCCTTGCTCTTGTTGCATGTTTCCTCTTGAATGATCATCTCGAACATAGTAAATTTTTTCACAATTTGGGAATCAGTGCCTTTGTTACATGACGCAGGGCCATTTGGCATTTTGTAAGAATAATGAAAAAAGGAGACGTATACAGTGAAAACTAAAAAAAAAAAGCAAGCCTTAAAAAGATGTGTAACTGACGTTTTTTTTTTTTTTTTTGCAGTTTAAGTTGCTTTAGACAGATTCAGGCCAGCCACTAGTGGTTTATACAAGAGGAGTCATTAATATTCATTTCCACCTATCTTTGAAATTATAACGGTATGTTTTTTTTTTAACCCGCATAAGTTGAAGCTTTTGTAGAAAGCACTAATTACGACCATTTCCTTGGTCCATAAACGACAACTCAAACACAGAACGCATATTTAGGCATATTTAATAGGAGTGCTACAGACAAGCCAAGTCAGAGTGACAGCAATTAGACACATTCCTCAAATGCCTATTCAACCCACAGTCCCTATAAGGCATATAGGACAGCTAGCAAGCTTCAGATCAACAGTGTCTTATGCCAACAAGAAGTGATTGAAGAATTACACCGAATTTTTAACCTTTTCTGAGAATTTTTTCCACCCCTCAAAATTATTTAGAGTAAATGAAAATTTCAGGCAACATTCACAGTAGTATATTATGTATTGTGTACATCTGTGGTTTGGATGCAGTGTTTGTCTCAGGTTTTCCCAATAAAAGTTTTTTTTTAAATGTTCAATACCATAGTATCGCCTATGCCAGAACATATAATACGTAACATGTATAATACATCATATATAATAATAATTTTTTTTCTTTACTTATTTCTCTCCTTTTTTCTTTGAAACTGAGATATTTCATGCTAGCAGTGATAAAATCTCATTCTCAACCCAGCCATTTGTTTCTGACTGAGAAAGAATGCTGCACTCCAACTTGGCCGTCACAGACAAGCACTCACAGAGCACCTACATACCTCCACATGTAGCCCTCACACACCAGACCTGACACTCTGTTTATAGACTGTAACATCTCCCCCTGTGCAGCCATGATTACTGCCTGTCTCCCATAACAACAACAGTTTAGGAGAAAATTCTGTCCTGTTGTAACATTTTAGATAAATTTGAGGTTTTGGTTGGGTGCCAAGGAAGGAAGTAATAATTGAGTGATATCCTGCCTCTGTGTATATGTGGGCGTGTGTCTATGTATGTTGAGTATTAATGAGAAGATGCGTTGAAACATGTCTTTGTAAGCTTTAAAGGGTATTGCATCAAAATTGTTATTTGAAATAATATTCAAATTCTCTGTATCTTTCTCTCTCAAGTTAAGGTTTCATCATTACTTCCACTGTTTGTTGTAAACATTTACTGACAAAGATAACAGGCAAATTTTGATTATCAGTACAAAGTGCTAGGACAACTGCAAAGCTTAGTCTCTAAACATTATCTTATATGGATTCTTGTGAAATGAGATGCAATTATTTTCAGATGTAATATCAAAGATTAATGTGTTGAGGTTGGCTCACAGACCCTAAATTCATTGTTTTTGTTTCCATTCATTCATTCATTCATTCATTCATTCATTCATTCATTCATTCATTCATTCATTCATTCACTCACTCATTCATTCAATAGTTTCATTAAATGCCAAAGGCAACTAAGATGGATTTGTTGTCTGGTCTCACGGTACCCAGTTTTTGGGCTCAGTAATGCTTTCCATGAGAAATTCCCTTGGAGAAATGTTTTGCAGTAGATGCACAGAGTGGGTATTGTGTTCCTGAATCTGTCCAGCAAAGGAAGGACATTGTAGAAATCTTTAGGATCAAGGCCACTCAACACTATACATCGCAACAAAGAGTCCATAGTAAAATACCTTAAGACACTGCTCCTACTGCTGTCCACACAGTCTGGTCAGTCCTTCTGAACAACTGTATCATGGCAGGACTTTAAGTAGCTGAATTTCATTTTTGTTTTGTCTTCTGCAAATAGACCATTATTTTCTCAAATGTCGCTAACATGACATCATTGCACTCATCATAACACAGGATTAAACAGCTGTTAACAACACAGTAAGTACACAGGAGAGTCTGACAGAATCATTCTGGTTATGTCTTCATTTGTAAACACAACAAATGGAGCAAAATTCCTCTCTCAGAAAAAATTATGTCTACTCAGTTAAACCTGGGACAGCTTTTTCAGGGAAATTCAGACAAAACAAAAGAAAACAAAACAAAAAGAAAATAACTACATTTACAATAACACCAAGAACAAGAATAACAACCACAACAACAAAACTGCAGTGATTATCCATTTAGTCCAAATTAATATTTTGTTGATTAAGAACATCTGAATACACATTGTGCTATATTTAGTAGAAAATCTTATCTACGTTGTTGTTAATCTAAAACACTGTAAAATACATACATATTCACAGTGCATAAGCACATATAAATGTGGGTAAAGTGTGTTTGAATGTGTGTGTGAAGATGCTCAGATGTAGTTTACAAGTGAATGAATTGAGTGTGTGTTTGTATTGAATGGTTACTATTTTCTGAAGAGATCACTCACACAGAGCCAAAGTTTCACTGGAGAAGAGCCATACAGATCAAAGGGCTACAGATGGGAAGACTTTAGTCCTGGATACGGGTCTGTACCACAGTTATGCAAGGTGAGACAGGCTTTTACACACACACACACACACACACACACACACACGCACACACACACACACACACACACAGAGAGCGAGAGAGAGAGAGAGAGAGAGAGAGAGAGAGCGAGAGAGAGAGAGAGAGGGAGAGAGAGAGCGAGAGAGAGAGAGAGACATTGAAAGAAATTTAGCTGGATTCTTCTATTTAATAACCTCACAAAGCAGAATAACTGTAGATTGATTGTCAGAACTGTTTTAAGTGTGATTGGACAGAGGGCTCATAAAGTGAACCACAGTGGGTTTTCAACTGCATGTAATTTCATTAAATTGCAAACCGCAGTGAGGACATGCCAGATGTTTCCTCTTACTAGAGCAACAGGATTTTAAAAATGATATGTATTAGTACACATACTCTGCTTCATAAAACTGAACATAAAATTCTCAATATTCAATTTAAAACTGGCTTGAACAGTCTGAATAAGACCTTCTTTATTATGATAGTTTGTGATAGTCACAAACTATTATGATAGTCCTCATTCTCTATTGATCAGTTGTAGTAAATCTTTAATATTTGTGGTGCTCTAAGACTGAAACTTTGTTTCTCTCAGTGTAACAGCTATAGTGTACAATGTACCCTGAAGAAACCATACAATTTAAGGTTCCATACTTTTCTACGCCAAGAGGCCCAGTGGCACCAATATATTAAACTCTCAAGCATTTTAAACCATAAAATAGATTTCATAATATCAATATAACCAGACGAGCAATATTATATACCACATAACATGAAACCCAAGAGATTTATTGGTCCTAGCACAATTTCTCTGGGTGGGGGCAGATACTTGTAATATGTGAGTTTTGTGTTGAGCTGTATGTGAGTAGAAATACTGACTACATAAATTATAATTTACACAGACTGGGAAGGTTCAATCAGTGTGGGATTGCTCACCTCTGTCTATTTACTCCACAACTCATTTTTATTTGAACAGAATGTTGACAGACATTCCTACAAGGAGGGAGTCTTTAGAGCTATAGATGGTAAATCAAGTTATTGGCAAATTTTGCTGTAGACCAGATTTTATACAGACATGGGAAACTGGTTGGGATGTGGCTAAATTAGGACAGTTTTAATGGGTACATGGAGAATGTGGAGAATTTTAGTGTTAGACAATGTTTGGAATGTGTCCTTTTTACAAAACAACCGATGTCTCGTTCCTAAGCAAACCTTAGCTAACCTACCTCAGGGTGACTGTGATGAATGTGAGCGTAAAAGAGAACCGCCAAATCCTCAAAAAAACCCCCATAATTTGTGAGTGAAAACTCCTGTTTATTACAACCTCTCTTTTTAACACTGGTCATAGCCACACTCCACCCACTTACACCAAACATCATTGTAATGCTTTTGTGCTCTCTCTCTCTCTCTCTCTCTCTCTCTCTCTTTTATAGCCAAAGGCAAAACCATTCTCCTGGGAGTGTTTTCTTCTGACACTTTAACAGTATATATATTTGAGCTCTTGGAACTTTTTACTCAGTATACACACAGAGAGAAAAACTAAATTATAACTCATTCTCTTTTGTGTTGAATTGAGAATCTGATAGTTGACATTTTCAAGGAATCTGAAGCATTTCTCTCTCTCTCTCTCCAAGCAAATCATCCGCCACCCAGACTGAGAGTCTGTATACCTCTCAGATCCTTCAGAAGACTGTTTATACCAAAACCATAACACACAATTCACTGGAGGACCAGCTTAGCGCTTTAACCCTGTGAGAGACCAAATTTAAAGGAGGGCAAAATGATCCAATTAATCTTCAGTGTAAACAGGGTACTTTGATAATCTGCAGATGCCAGGAGTAAAAGGGCATCACACCACAGCTTACCACCCTCAGTCATACCCCACAATACCCTCCATTCAAAACAATTTCTCTCAACAGCCTTAAAGACATGCAGATCACCTCAGTGTGTTCACTTTGAAGAAAGGAAATGTTGATTTCATTTGTTTGATGTTTGGTGTTGCCTGTATAACAAGTGTGAGAGTAATTCATGCCCCAAGTGAACTTCATCCCACTCTTACAGATAACGTAATGAAGATTGTGTTACTCATGTTTGTGAAATGAATGTCTACACTCTACTCAGACATTATGAATCAGGCTTTTATAGAGAAAACAATATGCTTTGTCAAAGTTAAGAGTTTTCCCCAGCTCAAAATGGATCCCTCTGACTGGAGATCTGAGCTCAACGCTGTAGTGGTAGCAGTGAGCCTGAATATTAACAGGCCCACTCTTTCTCCTGAGCTAAAGCAGGCTATACAACACACAGTCACTGTGACACTTAGTAACACAGAGACATTAAGAGAGCCCTGTAGAGACTATAAGAAGCAGCGGGGGAAAGTCTCACTAAAATATGAGGCATGCAGCATCTGTTTTAGCTATCCGTCCATCTGATGGGAATAGACTTCAAATACACTCTGGGAGAAAGAGGAGCTAGAGTGAGCAAAGAGGAGACGGCTGGGGCTACAACCCTCTCTCCGTCTCTTCCTTACCTCCTCAATTTCTCTCTCGCTCTCTCTCTTTCTCTTTGTTGCTCCCTTTCTCTCTCAGCACACCCCCCCCCCAACTCTCTTTTGTTCCCCCTCTAACTTTCATTCCTTCAGGACGTGAGCGGTAGAGACCCATCTCTTCCCTCATAAACCCTGTGCTCAGACTTCAATCGCTGTGTTGTATCCATAGAGGATGAGGCTGTAGGCAGATGGCTTTTGTTTGGTTCTGGAAGTTGTCATGGAAAAGCCATTCCATGCTTAGCAGTTTAGCATTTATCTAGGTGAAATATCTTACACCAGTACCACACAAATCACCTGCTTTTACCTTGTCAGTGAGAGCAATTCTGGGACTAACTTGGGTGGGAGACTAAACATCAGCTTTCACTGAAGAGAAACTGTGGAATTGTATATTTTGCTTCAACCGGGTCAGCTATAAATTTAGGATTTTTTTTTAAGAAAAGATGTCAGCACTGATAGGCTTATTTGTTGTTTTAAATTATATTCTTAAGGTATGAATATTTGAGTAATATTTGAGAGAGTGTGAGTGACCACTGGAGGAAAACATAACATTTGTACCAGGAACATCAAGGGAGACTGGATACATGGGTTCTTTCATTACAAGACTGGGTGGAAGAGGGCAGAATGTGGACACAGGGGCAGACAGGTACAAACACAGGGCACAGGACATGGAGAGTCACAAGGAAACAGATTCAGGTAGCAACTAGAATAATTATGCACACAACGTTCAGAGTTTAGACACACATACACACAAACACATACATGCATTTAAACTAGGACACACAGGGCAAAACAGGGGTTTTTACACACAGAGGATTGACAGGATTATTGACAGAAACCATGTGAGTGCCATGATTAAACGACTAATCAGTAGACTGGTGACGTTGAAAGCTGAGTGGTAGAACGGGAGGGGGGAAGAGACGCAATTGTTAAAATTTACCGGAAAAGAAAGATCTGTCATGCATTAGGTTTGGATATGATGTGGGGAAAAAGTTTTGAGAGCCCTCAGCCATATTTTTCTTTCCTTTTGTTGCAGACCAGATCAACTGAGCTGTCTGATTATTCATAATTACAGGAAAATGATGACAAACATTCTTTTTTTGAAGTGATGTCAGTCGTGTTGAAAAGAGAGCCAGAAAACTAAGCAACCGTTGAGTCAGCAATTAAATCTGACTGAATGGGTTTGACTCAAACTAACTTTTTGGAAGTTGACTGAACTCTAATCTTTTCACATCTTATTTGACCATCATATGTCTTTATTCTCAAGATTATTGCATTCGATTGTGCTTTGGATTGAACCAGTAAACCCCTACAGAGTCAACATTTTGGCTAAAATACACTCCTGGGAAAGTCTTATGAGACTGCTAACCTCATAGTTGATCTCAGGTCAAAATATTGACTCAGTAGAGAGGAAATGAGACTGTGATTGTTGGATTATAAATTCGGTTTGGTTTAAGGTCTCAGATGCTTAAGTGTTTACTGGCGTCTTGTGTGAAGGTGATGTAATTGTAATGGTTTCAGACAGGCAATTTGTTTACGCAGCTGTTTGGAAAAAAAAAGCAAAAAAAAAAAAAAAGCAATTCTTTGCAAGTTTTTCTCGAGATCAGGATAAAAATGTGAAAAAATGAATGTTTCGTTGTTCCTGTCAGCTGTGAAATTGGGAGCAAACTCAGACATCGTCATCATCGTTTTCATTAAATGGTTTGCAGACACTGGCTAATGGAATATTTTGGGTTTCGTGGCATAAATATTGACGAGAAGGGGTTGTGAACTCAACAGTTGTGACCCATGTACAGAGTGACCGAAACTGGGGCAACTTAAATAGGATAATACTTTGTAAATTTTAACCTGGTTGCAAGTTGAAGTCTTATTTGCTGTTAAGGGAGTAGAGTAGCCAGCCACATACTTTAACTGTTATGATGACAAACAGACTTCATGACCTTATAGCTTGTCTGTTTTTTAGCTAGTTAGACTAACTTAGCTCTTCTCCAATCATTTTCCTAAAATTCTGATGACGTTTGAACAAAACCAGACCAGTTTTCAAATATTCTAACAGGAAAACTATGACTTAATTCATTCTCTCAGAATAAACAAAGGAATGAATGAATGGATAAATAAATAAATAAATAAAAGGCGACATCATAATCATTTCAGTGTGTTGCCAGCAGATATCAATATGCTCCCTGTGTGTGAGAGAAATTAGCTAGCCATATCACACCAAGTGACTTGCTAAGCATTTCCATGCTGACTTTATAGGTAGGTTGAACTTTAGAAGGTAATTGCTTTGAGTGGTTCCACACTGGGAATACCCACCCCCCCCCCCCCCCCGCCCCACATCTACGCCTCAGACTTCCACAGAAAACTCATTCTTACACCCCTGCAACTGTCTGAATCTGAACAGCCTGTTCTAATAAACACTGGTAGTTGACGTGGGCAGGCATTTCTGTTTCCACCTCAACAACAGCTGTGCCTTTAGTATGGATAGATAGATAGGGGGTTTGAGGGCTGTTTGTAGCGTGGTCCGGACAGACAGACCCAGCAAATTTCCATTCCTGTACAAGCCTCTCTGTGCTTGCACCCATCATCACCTTAACCATCTGTTGGCATGTCGGCACTCACTAACAGCCTCTCTCTCTCTGTCTCTCTCTCTGTCTCTTTCTTCTTCTCTCCTTGTCACTGTCTCTTTCATTCTCAACCTCCAGATCACCCTAGGCCTCTGTTGCCCTCTCTCTAACTATTTCTGTCCTCTTTTACTCCGTTAAATCTGTTGGGGAATCTGACAGTAGTGAACAGCTGATTCCACTGACTGCTTATACACACTGTTGAGAAGACAAGCAGTGAAACTGTTAAAGGCATTTTGAAAACATTTGGCTTTAAGAGTAAATACATGAAAAATTGCATGGTAAGCATCATTCTTTAAAATGGAAAACCGCAGAAGTACATATTCGTTATCGAATAATATTAAGCACTGTTGAGTCACTTTTCAACCAATCATGCAGATTTCATTTTTGACATGGATTGTACTGCTTTTGAATGACCATAAGGAAGAGTGGAAATTTTGAAGCATTTTTATGATGTAACTGAAAGAGGGAAAGGTTGCTTTGAGTCTGAACATATGGAAGGATGCACAAAGGAACTGAGTTGTAAATAGTGGTATTGTGTGAGAGCACTTGTGACCTTTGATGCCTTTTGGTTCTGTGAATAATGATGTTACTGAGACACAGGCTGAGGTACTGTAGCAGTTATGAGCTGTTTTAAGGACAGGACATATTACTGTCCCATACTTAACTGCAGTGAAAATGTTGCACTGATTGTGTTTCTAATTACAAAGAAAAAAACCTTATTTAGTTGCAAAGATATCATATTATTCCTTCACTAGAAATTCAAGCATGTGGTGTTTTGCTGACATGGTCAAAATTAAGAATTTAATGTTCAGTAGTCTTGTGTGTATTGGCATCTACCTTACCCTTTAATGGATTGAATGAAGCTTAACCATGCCAGTAAAGAGTATCACACACCATAAAAGAGCCACCTTTCACTGTGAGAAATAAACATTGTAAACAATGTCGATTTCATGCTTCACTCACAACAACTGCTGTCTCCATTTTAGGTACAAGTTGATGGCAAACTTGTTTGATCATTTGATTTTTGTTGACTGCTCAGTAGTCCACTTGACTGGCAAACTAATAGTTATAATTAAGTATTCATGGATGACACCTAACTCTAGTATAAATGTACATTGCTTGTTCACACCTCGTGCATATATTTATATACATATATATATATATAAATATATATAGTGCTTAACCTGTTTGTCCTGCATCTCAAGCCAATGCTCAAACATCAAGGCTGAGGACACTTTTTGTATCAACCTCGCCTCCTCCCATGCCGACTTCAGCCATTCAGTGTTCAGTGTCATCGGTCTACTGATCACCGGTCTGATCATCACTCATTTCCCTCACCTGTTCACCCTTTCTTATCGTTGATTTGCTCCCCTATTTATTTCCTTCTGTATGGCACCTTCTTTGTGAAGTTTTCACTTGCTAGGTGCACGCAAAACTCTGCCCGACTACCTCTGTGAGATGAACCCTGTTTGACGAATTCTAACTTGACTAACTCTGAGTGTACCTGTTTGAATCAAGCCAGATTCCCTCTCTGTTTGTATCCAGCCTGCTCTCTGAGACTGTTTATTCTCTGCCTGATCTCTGTTGGTGTTCTGTCATCAAGAAATAAATCCTGTGTTTTTGCACTTGTGTCCTGCTATGGTTTCCCTTTGTGACACTTTTATAGCATTTTATACATGATGCAAAGCATGTCAGTTGCTTAATTAACTTGTGTCCCTAATTTACTCTCTGTTTGTATGCTTGTTTCCTTGATATTGGCAGTTACCTGTAATCCCAGATGTTCCCTTAATACGCAGCATGTGGATCACAAACAGGAAAAAACTCACTTTTCACTTTTCTCAAACCATACACGCATCAAGACCATGCATGCTGGTGCTATGTAATTATGTACGACTGAATATAAACAGTTCTGGAATAAGACTGTCAGAAATCATTGCTATGTAAACATATCTGAGTTTCCATGCCCAACTGAAATGATTTACCAAACATATGCACATATGCTTTGAACACTGAAATTAATCACACCTGGGATTGAATCACTTTATGGCACCTTGATAAAGACAGATCAAATGAATTTATACACAAAACAAACATATTTTGCGTATGTATGTATATATTATATATAGAGGGAAGTTTAAAAACATACTTAGTCAAGGTGAGCTGTACAACAGTAGTGTTTCAGTGTATAAATTGGAAAGTTGGTATGTTAGTGTGTGTGGCTGTATGTGTGTGTATGTATGTGTAACTCACATAAAATGTACCATCACAGGTTCGTTTCTGCCTGGTCATGCGTAAGAGATGGTAGGGGGAGCGCGCATGCACATTCTCACATTCTCTTTTTACGGATACCCAGATTAATGTAGACCGTGAAGTCACAGTGGAGATTTGAGTTAGTGTTTTTCTTTACTTTTAATGATTTACTTGACTTTTACTAATCACCATTAGAATGCATATAGACAGGTGATATCCCTGGGAGACTCTTTTTCATGCAGTTCTGCTTTTTTTTTTTCCGGTAAGCAGTTCTTACTTTGCTAGCTAGCTAGTTATATCAAGATTGCGAGCACAGTGTAACTGCTGAAGACGTCATGATTAGTCATGTCTACGTCCTTAGTAAAATGTTTGTAAATGTGTTGAATAATTATTCTAGAAAAGCTAGAATTAAAAACCAATCAGAGTACTGACCTCAAGTACAAGGAGCTCAAGGCAAAGCAGGACGAATGGAGGGCAAAGCAGGGAGTGCCTTTAAACTGGACACACCCTCAGTAGAGGGACACACTGGAGCCTCTGACACTGAACAAAGTCCCAAGATGAAGTGGAAGTGCTGGAAAGCCAGATGTTACAGCCATTCTGTAGCTAACCCCACAGATGACAAGCTCATTAGTGGTTTGATTGGACCAACATGTACTACTAGTGTCATTATTTAGGGCAACCAGTGTAATGGCCTTTTTGATTCAGGCTAACAAGTTACCACTGTTTGTAAATCTTTTCATGACAAGTACTTACCTTTACAGCCGGTTCTTCCACCTTACTGAGGTTGAGGGAGCTGGAGGTCAAGTCGCATGGCTGGAACATCAGAAGAGGTAAATACCCTTGCTCTTGTTGTGCCATACTCCAGGGCTAACACTGAAGTCCCTGTGCCTATTGGTACTAACACCCTGGACATCCTGTACCGAGCATGTGCAACTGAGAGCACTAGTCAGAAAGTGCAGGAGGATCACACTTATGCTTCTATTGTCAGCAGTTTGTATGACAGGTACAAAATCAAGCAAGAAGATGGCAAAGTGGGGAAGGTTAGAATACAATGCAAGAAATGTGTCACTATCCCAGCAGGACCAAAGATAGTTCTGAATGGCTACACAAGAAAGCTACCTACTGTTGCTGGAGTTCTCCTGCTGGTAGAGCCACCAAGTCACTCCCATCTACCAGGTGGTCTCCTCTTTTGCAGTTACATTCTGTCAAGCCCCAGGCAGACATCCTTTAAAGTGCCTGTCCTACTAAAGAACGAAACTGCCTGTGACATAACATTGTTTGCTAACAAAACCATTGCTGAACTTTCCATTCCTCTGTCCTTGTCTTCTTTTGCAACATCTCCATGCAGATTGCAAGCGCCTACAGTATCTCAATCTGCCTCCACCTCCACTGAATGTCACGCGATAGGGCCCATTGAAAACAAGACCAGGCTTGTTTTTGACTTTGGGGAGTCCCCTTTACCAGAATCATGGAAAGAGAGGATTACAAGTAAGTTGAACCTGAAGTCTTTGCACTCCATGATCTTGTCTATGGCCATACCACTGCTGTCAAGCACCGCATTCATCTCTCTGACCCAACCCCTTTCAAGCAGAGGGTGTGACCCATACACCCATCTGATTATGGGGCTGTGCGCCTACACGTGAAAGAGCTGTGTGATGCCAACATCATCCATGAATCTGAAAGTCCTTTCACTTCACTGATAGTTGTTGTTAAGAAGGAGAGTGGTGGTATCAGAGTGGTGTCCACTATCGCAGGCTGAACTATCAGACCATAAGTGATGCTTATGCTCTCCCAAACACTGAGGAGATTTTTTCAGCCCAGACAGGATGGTTCTTTTTTATGGATTTCAAGTCTGGCTACTATCAGGTCGGGGTTGAGGAGGAAGACAAGCATAAAACCGCTTTTACCAGCCCCATGGGTTTCTGGGAATTTGTTGGGATGCCACATACATGTGAGAGAAAGACATCAACATGTGTGACTATTTTTTAGAAATCTCTTCTCCTTCTCAGAAGCACTGTGTGTTGGCTCTCATAAAGATGCCATTCATGCTAAAACAATCAAAATTCTCATGATCTATTCACACACATTGTTGCAGCCTGTTGGGCTCCTCACCTAACACTTTGTGGCACCTTGATAAAGACAGATCAGATGAACTTATACACAAAACACACATATATTATGTTTTGCATATGAATTTATATATTACTGTATATACAGGGAAAGTTTGAAAAGCATACTCAGTCAAGGTCAGCTGTACAACAGTAGTCTTTCAGTGTATAAATTGGAAAGTTGGTACGTTATTCAACTTTTTTAACTTGTGTGTGTGTTTGCGTGTGCTTGTGTGTGTGTGTGTGTGTGTGTGAGAGAGAGAGAGAGAGAGAGAGAGAGAGAGAAAGGCATCAACATGTGTGACTGTTTTTTTAGAAATCTCTTCTCCTTCTCAGAAGCGCTGTAAGTTGGCTCTCATAAAGATGCCATTCATGCTAAAACAACCAAAGTTCTCATTATCTTTCAGACTGTTTCTTTAAAGCACCACATTGAAAGGTCTGCTTCTACAACATTAAGTCCATTTATTGCAACATTTCTTTCATGTAAGATTTATGTCATTATTAATCTGCCATTAAGGTGCATCAAAAGCCATACCCGTTAACTCATTTCACAAACTAAATGTTGATTTAATGCTCCATTCAGTTTCATGCAGCTTAGAGGAACTGTTTTTGATTTACTCAATCTAAACAAACCCATCCAACAATAACAATAATTCATTTAATACTTCTACTGCATTGTAAAGGAAAAAAATGGTCACAGCCTATTGGGCTCTTCACCCCCTAAGGCAGAGTAGACAGTTAGAGCTGTTGGTCCTATATACTTCAGAACTCTTTACAGGGCAAAGAAAATCAGCCTCAGTCCATTTTTTACTGCCACTGACATGCCATCTCTGGCGTAATGGCAAATCGTCAGCAGTCCCTATACAAACTGTGGGGGAGGCAGTGGGATCATCCCTTTCTGTGCTACAGAATTACGGAGTTAAGTCAAGCAGCGTCACGGTCTTTGATCCGATAATTTTCCTTCAGGATCTCGTGTCACATTCCAAGACTGTGACATCGACAAAAAGTTTTCCAGAATGTGTTCAGAGACGTATGTTTCGAGTGAGTCACTGCTCTCAGGGCTAAAACGCGTGACATCTGCACTGGCATTCCCAACCGCTTCCCTGTCCAAGTGAACAGACTCTCTCTTCATCTGTATTACTAAAGCGGTATTCTCAGTCTATCGAATCTCCGATAATTCTTCGCATGTTCATCTTTGGTATTGTGCAAAAAAAACCATTCTTTGCGTTGATACGGTTGCTTTGTTCTTGGAAAAACTGCACATTTGTAGGTTTCTGCACATCTCTCTCTTCAAATTGTCATTGAAATATGGGCTTATTTGTTGTACATATTTTTTACTGGTGAAGGCCTATGTGTATTTTCATGATCAAATATGTACTTACATCTTAGTTTATATTAACCAGTGAAACTCACCCTCACTCATTATCTAAGCCGCTTATCCTAATTAGGGTAACGGGGGTGCTGGAGCCTATCCCAGCATTCACTGGGCAAAAAGTAGGGAAACACCCTGGACACGTCGCCTGTCCATCACCAGTGAAGCTGAACACCAGAATAAACGACTGACTCTCTTGAGAACAGATTCACTTAATATGTTTTGTCTTTCTGTTATAGATGAGCTCTAATGCTCCCTGTGAGGTGCTATAAATCTCAAAGAGTGACAGCGTTATCTTAACACAAACACTTCAAGGTCTGTTCTTTCTAGGACCTCCCAAATCTACTCATACATTTCTGGTCATCCTTCTTGGTTTAACACACAAATGCTAGGAAAACAACACTCTTCTTTATCTCTGCTGACACTGATTTGACAATTATTGGGCAAGACAGAGTGTGTGAGTGCAAGTCTGTGCCTCCTCGTTGTCCGTGCACACACAGTTAAGAGTTCATTCAGCACTTTCACTGAACTCAGTATCACTCCTCCCACTCTGTAGCAGAGCCAAAGTGGACGTTAAAATGATCAGAACTGCCAAAACATTCAACAGTTGCTTATACTCCTTTCAACAAAACATCATCATATCTGGGATTACATCTCTTCTCAACAGCAGAGACTTTATTGGCATTTTAGAACAATATGAAGCAAATAGTTCTCTTGGGAAATTCCACAATCTTGTGCCTGGAGCCATCAAAAATACAGAGAGATTAAATAAACAAACACACCAAACACTCCACAGTTAAACAATTCCAGTGTGAATGACACTCTTCTTTTTATTTGTTAGATGCTTTGGAGTCTGTTTCATGCAAAGTTTATAATATTCTGTCAATCTGGAATCCAAGGCTTTGGCTGTAAAGACTATTCCAATCAGTTGTAGGCTCAGAGGTGGTAAGGACTTTGAAATTAAGAGTTGGGATATTCTTGTGTTTTTGATTAATAAATGCTTTTTCCTTCCTTTGTACAACACTAAACGTGGCTAATTGCATCACTATGTCGGACTACTGAGAATCAAGCATAACAATTTCACTATTCTCTCTCGTTAACTAGCAAGCATTAGTGGTTTTAATTACATAGCTGGTTAACTAGAATGTCCACAGATGCTTGCCTCGGAAAATGTCCAGTATATCACTGGGATGATGACAAAGGTAATATTCTGAGTAAATTCACCTCTTAGCTAGAACCATGGTTCAGAGTCTGCTGAATCTCTCCATTCCTATCGGTTTTACAAGAATGGCACCAGTGATGGCTATTTAAACCACAAAACTAAATGGATTGCATGACAAACTAGAGAGAAATATCTCGCTCCTTTAGGGGCAGCTTTTTGTATCTAAAACATACCAGGTGGAAGAAGCTAAAGGTTTTTGTCTGCATTTGACTGCAGCCTCATTTACCATTTACCATGTTATAGAGCCTACAGAAACTCCTGCAAGTTCTTCAATTAAGCGCTAGCAATACGGAAAAGGTTTCAATAAACTCCCATCATATGTGATCAGAACAATCAGGAAGTATCAGGGAAGAACAAGGAGCATTACTAATGCAAACAGCAGCTCCCTTCCAGTGGGAGAGAGCTGTCAGAACAAGACTTTAAGAGCAACTGAGCTCCAGTAGCTTCCTCATCTGTGACTGATTAAACATGCACTGTTGATGACCTGAGAGACATGTCAGCTCAAAGTTTTCATGTCCTCTGTGAAATTTCCTGTGGTTTTCAGATATCCTGAGAACAGAGGATACCCATAGGAGTGCCCGATTAGCCTGAGAAGGAGGTCTGGTTTAGGAACATGTAGCAACATCCGGGGTATATAAGAACACAGCACCTACTTAAGAAGGATGCTTTTCCCAGCCTCATTTCTGTAGACTGTTTGTCACTGGGCAGCTCAGTCCTTGTTTATGAATATAATATACAACAGAAATGCATCATATCACTAACTACCACCTCTCTCAGGGTGGACAAGGCTTTCTCTTTAAGGGTGTAATGGTCGACCTTCATAAAGGTAGACAAGTCCAACCCAAGGGCAATCTCTCTCTCAGAGTATGGATGTTTTGGTTAAAAAAAAAAGAAAGAAAAGAAAAAAACTTTTGAACTGTGTTTCATTCTTTGTATTAGTGTGCAGAGCATTTTTCTAGTCCCACTCCTCTTCTTAAAGCCGTTCCCCTGCAGTTGTCTCTGGGGAAAGGCCAAGACCTCAGTGATTCTAACCCCTGCCCCCAAGCAACAGGACTCCATCTGGCTGCCATCCACTGAGCAAGCATAACACTGCTAATCTTTCAGAGAACTAAATGCATATCACAGATGCATATCTTATGCAGGCTTGAAATTCAATGACTGTAAGTGTTTTACATTAAGTCCATGTTTTAAATGAAATTCAGGTAACATTAAGTTCACGATAGAATTCTGTACTGCAGAACTTTTTACATTTTTTCACCACTTATAGATTTTTTTCCCACAGATAGAAGACAGTATCATTGACTCAGCACATGTAACTGTTCAATTTCAATGGTGGAAAAAAAAAATCAAATGCTATATCAAAGAAAACCAGTTTTAGTATTAGTCCTCTCCTCATGATATACACTGTAAAATCGTATAAGAAGAGATGGATTAGTAGCCGGGAACAGCACCTCCTCCCCCTTTTTTTTGTTGAAGACATACCACTCACTGACATAGTGGTGGTCCTTATTGTTCATTTCAGTGAACTCTGACCCAGTTCAGTAAAAAGATTTGCTCATTCCGCAGTTCATTCTACACTTCTTGATAGCAGTCGAACGTGACTAACAGGACCTATTTCACATTGCTCATAACAACTCAAACCTTTTCATTTAGCAGAAATGCGTCATTACAGCAAGCTAGCTGTGAGCCTAATAGTACCTGATCTTTTTATACTTTATACACCTCAAGCGAAATGCTCCATAGCCTTACTTCATTTGCTCCTTCCAGTCAGTAACGTAGATTTAATTAGACTCACCATAAATCTAGGTGACTATGCAAGTCCTTCGTGACAATATGAATTGAAAAGTCACTATAATCACTTCCAACTTATCCAAAGCTCTCCCATCATTTCAGTTCAGGACCTGGTAGTTGCTAGCCATCGCATTCAGGTTGTTTGGTCATAAGATAAGATAATACTTCATTGATCCCCAGGTGGGTTTGGGTGTTAACAGCAGCAGAAAGACAGATAAAGAAGTATAGATCAAAATAAAATACAATAAATATAATACACAATATTGTATTATATAGTAATGAGCAATTAAAAACAACAAATGAGCAAACGACTGTACATGTTCATTCAACTCATTTATTCCCCAATCATTCTCCAACACCACCACCAAACTGAAATGTCATTTCTGAACTGAGAGACAGAGATTCCATTTGTGCAACTGACATCTGGATGTAATAAAATGGAACCTTATTGCTTCTGGATTCTTTTGCCGTTTAATTCACAGCTAGGTGGCTAACCTACACATCTTCCAAATATTTATGATTTTGAAGATAAAACTCTTTTTTTGTGTGTTTGCTCTTTGGAGGAACCATTCATTACACCAAGGGCAGGTGGCCTGAGACTTGGCATCCTTCCCACTGTGATCACCACGCACTACAAATGAAACATGATGATATCATGAGGTTATATAATGAAGGCTGGCTATTCGTTTGTTAGAAATCACCCTGTCCCCATCAGGTGAAAAGAATAAACAAAAGGAACGGAACAAAATACAATGTATTACAATGATAAAATCAAAGGTTTTTCTGTTCACAATCAATTTACATGCTCTGTTATTTTTTTAAGTAAAGCATAATCTATTAACCTAGAGGAATCCATTGCAGAGGATTTTTCACGTAGAGACCAGATCCAATTCACACCCAGTGTCATTGTTGCTATGGAACTTTTGGCTTTTAAATTCCTGATTGCTGATGTGAACAATCCCCCTGATTTACAAAAACAGGAAAAAAAAGAAAAAGGGGGGGGGGGCAGTTGTGGGAAAACTGAACAGAAGAGTCCTTGAACCTGTTTAAGTATGAATATGTTTCTGTGGGATTCTGTTCAAACTGTGTGGTTGGCAAGAAATGATCAGACATACAAGGCCAGGAAACATAAGTGGCTATTTAAATGCAATGCCAGGGTAAAGGGAACACCCAAACCCAAAAATAATCTAAACTCAACTATAATCACTAAGGCAATGCAATAATCACACTCTTTGATTGAAAGATCTGAACATCAGGCTTCAAGTCTCTTCCCTCTTCAAGTCCTGGCAGTCATGTTGTGTAATCCCCACCAGATTATAGAAATTATCTTGGTGTTAAAGTGCAACTGGAGATGATTACCATCTACTGTTTGCGTGTTAAACCTAAAGGTTAAAGGCTTAAAGTGTCTGGCTCAAACTGTTTTAGAGGGAACTTCGGCTCTCAACTATAAACATGGTAAATTGACAACATATGTCTAATTAGAAGTTTCTGTTGACATAGAGGTGTATCATAATGAAGGAACATTTTTTTAATACTTCAGATTAAAATGAATGGGCAAACTGTTGTTTGGATTTGCGGTGGATCCTGTCTGATTGTGAGAGTGACTTGACCTAAATATGCATTCTTTTTTGGATGGATAAGATTATGTTAGCAAAATCCTAAGGGAGTTTGAACAGCACTGGTCATGTAAAAAAATATTTTAGGTGGAGATATTTGGAATGCAAGGTCATATGTATATTCAACTGATGAAAAGACACTTGAACACCATGAGGTTGTTCTGCAATACCAATGTTGAAATTCAAACAGGTTTCACATTTGTCTTCGTTTTCCCCCTCACACACAGGCGCACCTCATCTGCACGAGGGGGAAAAATAAACAGAGCAGGTCTGGGGGAAGTGCATGGAAAACAAACAGGGTTTGGTGACAAATTACACGTTTGTTTAGAGTAGATTTTCCCCCCTAAGTCTGTTACCCTGCTGTGTGACTGGTTACCACTAACAGGATAAATTGTTTACGAGAAACTGTGTTGCATCAAAGGTAGGTCTTTCCAGTACTGTAAAAAGAGCTGAAAAAAGACCAAATGAAATGAAGGAGAAACATTTTCATTGCAGTGTCTTTTTACCCAGCTATCCCGTTCCATCTTTTCTCAAAGAAGTTTTTTTTTTTTCCTTCACCACTGTCCACGGTTTGCCAGAGGAGGTTTCCTCTCTGAAGCACTGAGACGTTGTGTCAGTGACAACACTAACAAGAACAGGATGGAACATAGATGTAGCCAGTGGAGCACATCAGTGTAACTGTAGCCGTGTCCCATCTTCAGGCATCACTGCATAGTCATGCTTTATTAATGCTTTTCTATGGAATATAGGATTGACATATGAGATGGAGAAGAGGTTGGGGTAAATACCATGAGGCCAGTGTGTTTGTATCCTCAGCGCTTCAGTGATATG
This sequence comes from Chanos chanos, assembly GCF_902362185.1. Classification (NCBI taxonomy): domain Eukaryota; kingdom Metazoa; phylum Chordata; class Actinopteri; order Gonorynchiformes; family Chanidae; genus Chanos; species Chanos chanos. The sequence continues at coordinate 37,237,912 of NC_044497.1, forward strand.
ACGCGAAAATAACTTATTTCTGAAGGTTCATAGCCAAAACAAACAAATGAAATAAAGCAATCTCAAACGTCTCAGAGATGAGCTAACAAATAGCCAGGATTGTTTTTAGAATTAAACCACCGGAGCTGATTGCAGCATAATGTAAAAGTGCCATGTAAACTTCTATTTCAGCCCATGCTGTTTACAAAAGTTTGTCTGCAACTTTTTTTTTTTTTCTGAAATTTATCTTGACTGCAGTTCACAGGTGGACTTGTGAATCAAGTCATTACTTAGTACTTTTTTGACAACATCTGCAGATGCCCAATATACAAGTGAAGGTGTGGATGGCATTTTCAGATGTGTGAAAGATCAGTTTTGTGGTGTGCATGTATTTTACATAGAAAAGTGCTGCCATATGTCAGATGGAGTAAAATTGCCGTCTTGATGTTGGGAATTAAAATGGGCATATGAGATTGGTCATCTGGTTGTACTATATCTGGGACACAGGCTTCAAATTTCAGCTGTTGTCAGATATGATGTTTCCAATGGGTTTCCAGTTCGTTGTATTTCCTTGAATGGATGAAAAGGAGGGGTCTGTTTCCTTTGTGTTGCAAAGCATTATTGCTGAACAAGCACCTAAGAGTTAGAGATAGAAAGACAACTGCTCTCTAAGTCAGTTATTTTTTTGACAACACAGTATACCTTAAAATGGGAAAAAGTAAGTGGGTAGTTTGACATCAGAGAAAGCATGTGCTTATATGGTCACCTTTTCTTCCCACGAAGAGGTGACTGTTTGACAGGGAGACATTTTTCTCGTCCAAACTGGGAAAAAAGGAGGCATCAGTGTGTTACTTTTGTTCAATGGCAAATTGACACCACTATTCTCAGGTAAATCAAAATGACAGCGTATTAAAGGAATAAAGTGTGCAGAAAAACAATGATGCGTTAGCGTGTTCTGTTAAAATCGTACTTGATTTGGACTCCAAAAGACCAAGAACACGTGTAGGGCCTGAAAGAAAGAATGAGAACTCAATACATTTGGAACTCAACAGTTTTGACCTAGGCCACTTTCAAGGAGCAAACCACCTGGACATCATAAACTCTCAGATAACCCTGGGCTGCGTGCATAAATATTCAGAGAATTCCTTAAGTGTCGGTGTTCAAGAGAAAGCTGTCAAATGGTCTCAAATAGCTGCAGCTGGCTATCAACAGGGGAAAGACCAAAGAGTACTGTTCACACACTTCTAAAATATAACATAGTTTAAGTCGCAGACACAAAATCATTTTCAATGGGAAAAAAAAACAGTACTGAAATGCAGATACAGACATTCTAACACCTAAGAGCAGGATGGTGTCAAAAGAGCAACAGTCTCAGAATCGTAATAAAATAGGAGCAAGCTAATTGGTGTGAACTGACCTCAGCTATATCTTGAGCTAATGGCCAGTACACAGGTGCAGAGTACATTCACACATACATTCATTCATACATCATTAGTGTAAAGTAGCTATATGAATCTGATTAGCCAAATACAACCAAAGTAGAACAATCGGTTTATATAAATTAAAAAGATTTTCACATCATGTATAGTGTGGGGTGTCGTTTGTAAAAAGTTGCACCTTCTGTTTTCCTGCTCAGTTTTTGCACATTTAGCAGTGCCAAATGTAAAAAACACACCACAATTTTCAGCTCTCACTTTTTTGTAATACCTTTGTAATTGTAATTGTAATACCTTTTCCAAGAGTAATAATCTGCATATTAGACATAAATGTAAATGTTAAATGTAGATGTAAATGTTAAAAGTTAAATTTAAATGTACGAATTGAAAACTAATTATATAGCAAATATGCTAATTGCCCACGTCCTCTACGAGTGATCTCAGTTTTTTGTATGGAGAAGGGCCTGTAAGTGTCTGATCCGTCCCACACGTGTGATTTTACACGTCGTTGTTTTAACTGTGCATATGACAAGATTTGTCTTTGATAATGTATGAAAATACACCTAAAACATCTGATTAATTTTATGCAACTGTTTGTGGCTATCAAATCCTTAGGTAAACGATGTGTTTGATTAAATTAACTGCGTGGTTGTTGTATGAACACTTGTGATCCCTGATCAGTAAAGCTTGCTATGGTTAGTTTCTTCTCACCTTGTGAAATTGTCTTGCTTTATAGTCCTGTTATTTTTGGCTGTTAGCAGAGGGATAGCAACATATTTATAACATATAACATACATATTTTACATATTTTAGACATATTTTAGAGATATAATGGGTCTTAAGTCTACACGGAGACGACATACAAATGCATTTCATTGAACAGAATCGAATGCTGGCAAAGCAGTTATTGAACTACCTATTTTGTCGATTTTCCAAAATCCCATTACTCATAGGGATTTTTTTTAACAAACCGGAACTTGCAAAATGCTAATCTGCAGTGTACAAAGTGACGACTGTCACTTGCACCCTCTGTAACACATAAATATGGAAATGTTTCCATATATGTGCTATAACAAGCATTAAATATTTTTAAACAGACTCTTGCTGTCAACTGCCAGTTGTTTCCTTTTACGTAAACTTGCTGTCGGCCATCAAGTGTTTAGTTTCAACACCGTTAACATGTTCACACATGCGTGGTACAAATTGGACAGGAATAAGTTGTGTTCCTGACTACATAATTATGCGCATGTGCAGAACGGAACTCGCTGTCTGCCGTCAAGTGTTCAGTTTCAACACTAAAATGTGGCACAAATCGGGCAGGTATAAGTTGTGTTTCCGCTTACGTAATTACGCTGATGTGCAGACCAGATCGTGCAGCCGGGACGGATCGGGCACATACAGGACGGCCTCAGCCACATCCGGCCAAAGCTGTGAACACCAGAAACATCAATGTAAGTATCACGTTTTAACATGAAACACTTCACATCATAACAAGATAAATAGTATATTGTTATAAGAAGAAAAGTTTCTTGTTATAACATGATAAGTTTGTATGTCATATTAAAGTGAAAATATCTTTTTTTATAATGTGAAAGTATCTTGTTAAAGCATGAAAAACATATTGTTATCACAATAAACTTTTCATGTTCTAAGGTGATACTGATGCGTTTCTCTTTTTCTGATATGGCAGCAATACGCTGCTGTACTATTTTGAGGCATCTGAGTCTTTGAGGCATTGAGGCAATTAGCATATTTGCTACATATTTAGTTTTCAAATCCTACATTTAGATTTAGCTTTTAACATTTACACTTACGTTTAACATTCACATTTACATTTAACACTTATGTTTTATATATTATTTTATAATTCTGCTATCTCATTACTCTTGGCAAAAGTATCACAATATTTTACAAAAATTGCATTTTTTACATTTGCCACTGCTAAATGTGCAAAAACAAGAGCAAGAAAACAGAAGGTGCAACTTTTTACAAACAGCGCCCCATAGAACTTTTGGTTTAGACACAGAATTATTCAAAGTCAAATAAGAAAACACAGAAAATGCTCTCATTTAAACAGTTTTGCAAGAGTTGTATTTCAAAAGGAGAGCATTTCAAAGTAGCTTAATTCCATTTCCCAGTCTTCTAGTTTCCAGTATGGTTCACACACGCATACACACGCACATACACACACACACACACACACACATTTCACAGAGGGAAGTTGACAGTCGCGCTGTCCTCTCTGACAGAGCTAACTGTGGCGCCAGAGCTCAAATCCCAAGCCTCTCAAAGAAACTCCAAACACGCAGGCATCAAAGCCACACAGGTCCTGCTCTCTCTCTCTTTATTGTGTTAACGTTTGTGCTCTGCACTATGACAGTCCAGAGGATCAGATAAACACCAGCACTGCATTTCGAAAGACATTGTTCAGGAACTGAAGGATATATGGCCCTAGACCAATTATAGATGCTAGAGCTGGAAACAGATGTTGTTTGTTTGGCACCTCGGTTCAGACATGGATTTTAGAGGCTTACTCTGTCTTCTGAGGGTTTTTTAAGGGAAAGCTGTGGCCTCACGATGTAACCTACTGTTGTGTAGTTTGTTGCGAAGTTCTTAAAGCTATTCATTAGAGGCCAGGAAGAGGACACTGTTGGAGCTGAAGAGAATTTTCTTTCGTCATTTATGATTTCAGAGGCCTGTCTGTCGTCCTGACTCAGTCCACTGTAGCTGTAGCTCCCCTATTCATCAGAACTTGGTTGATTAGCTCCGGTCATATATTGTCTGAGACAGGCTCTTTTCTCCATAGATGATTTTATGGGGGGTGTTTGGGGTTTCATTTATGAGCAGAAATGTTTGTTTTTAGGGACAGTAGGCTAGACAGATGGAAGAGCAAAGCAGATAAAAGACTCTTCAGAAAGCCATTACTTGTTACCTGAAAATCAATATACAGTATCTGATAATTCCACCTTAGCCATCAGTTCAGCTGAAATTTTGCACGTCATCTCACATCAGTTTGATCGGCAACTTCTCCGAACTGGAAGAAAACTGCTGCATTTTTTTTTCTAAACTCGCGCGCAAACACACATACACACATACACACACACACACACACACACACAAACACACTTATACATACAATGATTAACATCGCTCAAGCTGAGACAATCAAATTTTTAAATATATTTATTTATAAAACCCACAGTGTATCTATTTATAAAATCTCTTTGGATCTGTCACAAAGGTCCTACAAAGTCATTCTAATAAATCATACCAGTTGCCTTTAGGTGACTGGTCACTGCCTTTGCTAAGATGAAAGCTGATTTCTGAACTGCTCAGGTCATTACCAGGTGATTAACTGGCTGTTCTGTGGCATGCTTGTATTCACTAAGACTGATATATCATGGCTGTGTAGCATCCATTAGCTGGAAGATTTCAAAGCTGAGTTTGCCTTCGAAATTACCATTTAGTGACAATTTCTATGTCAGTTGCAGCTTAGATTTTTAAAATTATGACACACTGGGCGTACTTATAATCAAAGATAAGTCAACGTCTGAACTTGTCACTGTTGTGGATATATATAACAAAGAAATCTATCTACTTGAACACTGGCTTGAAAACCAGTTGTTTGTTATGATCAGGATTAGGAGAAAACTGGCCCCAAACTACAAAGATGTACAAAATATACCCTTCCCTTTATAGGGAATAGGCAGAAAGGGATATGGTTAGCCTCCTAACCTTCCCCTGTCTTCCATGTTGCCACACTCTCCTACTTCTTCCAATTTTTTCACCTTCTGCACTGCAATAATTAGAAAGAAATGAATCGTTAATAACTTATTGCATTGCAATTACTGTTGTTGTTGTTTTTTTTTAAGTTGAACTATGGTTCTTTTAGAATGTAGAATGTATGAAAATCTATACTTTCTCATTTGTAATGTGTTCTGAACAATTTAGACATTACAATTCTGTCTGGACGCTACATATATATGGTCAAGGTAAGAGTCACAGTGGGGTCCTATTTACATTTTCTGATCATTTTATCTTTCCTCAACTATGACCACATTTAAAAACAATTTTCTCTAGTTCCTAATGTTTTTCCTCTTGCTGATGAAGCAATGAAGGATTGTAACCTGAAGACTCTTTTGGCTTGATCTGTTCTGGGAACAGTCTAAATCCAGCTGTTGAAGGATCCTCAGTGTTTGGATGAGCTGAACCACACAGCATCAACAGAAGCACTGTGATAGATCATCTTCTTTAAATAATCTAGGCCCAGAAACTAAATAAAAGTTCTCAACATAAATTCAGTGGAAATGTTTATGAGTGCAATTACTCGTGGAAAACACAAGTTACTGATGCCAGTGTGTCTCCGTCTGTTCACTGTAGTGAATGGAAATTATTTATTTTGGTTTAAATAAGTGTGTGTAGAATGGAAACTAGAAACTGTTGTAGGTAAAATGCTTTCCACCGTAAACACACAAGAAGTTATCTGTAGTGGCCATATAGTAGTGGGCTGTTCTACAGAATTTCCTTGGAACTTGTTATAAAAATTCCCCGTCAGTGACTGAAAAAAAATTAGACCACTCCATATATCTCTTGTTCCTGCCACGGCTTACTTTCACCTGCTGGCTACACACCTCTTTCTTTTCTCTGCACTTATTTATAACCTTTTTGGGAACACTTTTACACTGAGATCAATTAGCTCATTGATCAAGGACAAGGTGAGAGAGTGTCAACAAAAGGGCAGATAACCACTACTGAAGAGTTGCCATAAAAACGTTTGGGCAGATGGGCGGCTCATTTGGAACGAATGGGGTTTTTCCCTTTTTGGAATGGCTTCACAACACCCAGTCTTCTTCTGCAGGCCCTTGAAATCAGATATAGGTATTACATGAAGAGAGAGACTGAGAAATAAAGAGGAGGGTAGGACAGGTCACTGGGCCTCCCTGTCTCCCTTCTTCACTCTGGTCTACCCCTTGTAGAGTGAGAGAGAGAGAGAGAGAGAGAGAAAGATAGAAAGCGAGGGAGAGAGAGAGAGAGAGAGAGAGAGAGAGAGAGAGAGAGAGAGAGAGAGAGAGAGAGAGAGAGGGCTTCCTATCAAATGAACCGAGCCACCTCAGCCCCTCACACATACACACACACACTGGCATGGATCAGATGTCCTTGCTTTGAAATGTGGGACGGGATCAAACAACCCTCTGCCACTTAAGAGGACAGCTCGACCGGTACAATGTCCTCTAATGAGAGATAGACTGACTGGGACCTGAGCCAGACTGACAAGACCTATTGTCAGAAAACTGGCTGCTTTGCAAGAATGGCTCAGTGTGTGTGTGTGAGTGTGTGCATGTGTGTGTGTGTGTGAGTATCATTTTGTATTGTGTTTAAATAACACACAAAAAACCAAAAACATAAGACATTCACAAACACACACCTTGTATGCAAGATTCTGTGGTCCATTTACTTCCATTATTAAAAGTAAAGAGTGACAACCAAACACTTTCACAAAAACAGTTTTACCAATAAAAACATCTTCTATATAAGAAAAAGAGTTATGCATTGCAAGTGGGTACTATGATTTTGACACCAGCAGAACAGTATCCTTTCAGTCAGATGTCTTCTGAAGTTAGAAGAACGCGCACACGCACACACACACACACACACCCCAACACACCTGGAGGCTTGTTTGTAATCATGGATTTCACAGGTGAAAAACATTCCTTGGATGAGCAAGGCATAACTAGACACCTCCATGACCTGTGAAACTCTCTCAGGCATACTTTTATTCAACAGCCATGGAGCAAAGACTAAAAGAATGAATTTTCTCGATTTTGAGTTAGAGCAAACCATGCTTAAAACCACGAATCTCACTTTGAAGCAATTATTCATTCAATTGCTTAACTGATTTATTCATTCATTTACATGTTAACTGTATCTTGACAAGCCTTTTTGGATGCTTTTATAAATAGTTTTACAATTACATAATTCAATCAAGCATTTATTATTTGGTACTTTACCCCCGAGGAAAGTGTTTATACTATGTTTCTTTCCAGAGTAACTAAAACTGTTAACTGTTATTGAACACAGCTGTAAAAATGAAAGACAAATGTTTCAATGTGTATATTTTTATAGAAGGCGTTGTTGGACAAACATGAGATTGATTTTTTTTTTCAGCACATTTGCAGGCTGGTTGAAAGACAGATTTTTTTCTTTTTAATTTTAATAAGCAATAAATAAATAAATAAAAAGGTAAATGCAATCACAATCTGACAGTCCAGGGTGAATTCTGGTTAACATCTGAAACTAATTTGTCTAAAAACTCATTACTTTGTCTTTAATAATGGGTTTTAAAAACTTTATAAAACTATTTCTCAGTTTTAATTTAGCTCTAGTTCATAAAGAAAAAAAAATACTTAAAAGACAATTTGTCCAAAATGATAATGTTTGGAATTTAATGAAACAAATATTAACTCTCAATTTGAGCACTGGGAGGTTTCTAGTTTTACTGCTGAGATTTCTTTAGTTTTGGTCTGTACTGGCAATTATACAATTTTTTTTTTTTTTTTTTGCGGAGTTGCATGACAATTGTGCATCTTGTGAAATGTACACACTGTATGACTCAGTATAAGATTACTTCATCTGTTAATGAAAGCATTACAGTTTGGATGATTGCAGATTTACTCATGGCAGATTCTGGGAATACATGTGTGATCAATTAAAAAATGCTTGAAGCGTCATCTAAACTTTGAGTCACATGGTGAAGATGGTGATGATGCTCGGTGGCTGGTCTGATCCTGCTGCATCCAGGTGAAAGTGGTGAGACACATCTCGCAACATGGCCCCATCAGAGCCAAGTCTGCAGTCCTATTAGTTTGTCAAATGTAATTACTTTGGTTGCTGGATGACTCATGTGTAGTTACACTGTTATACTTTCAAAGAATGTGGAGAGCATGCAGTGATGCACACTGCTTTCTCCATCCCTTTTCAGCCAGACAAAAACTCATCCTTTACTGTAACTGATGCTGGAGAGAGAATGAGAGCAAATATTGACAATCTCTGGAATCAAGCTTGCATCCTGACAAAACCAGTGTTTAATTTTCTGTGTAAGGGTGTGTGTGCGTGTGCGTGTCTGTGTGTGCGCATTTGGCGCACACTTGTGTGTGTGTGTGTGCAGTGCCGTCTGTGCATGTTTGGCTGCGTGGGTGACCAGGCTACTGACAAATCATCAGCTTTTTATTTGCCAGGGAAGCTGGGGCTGACACAGATGGCTGCAGATGACAGATCATCACTCTTTTTTCTTGAAAGAAAAACCCCTAAAAAACAAGAAAAAAACCCCATAGATGCCCAGTCAGAGAACAAGGAAATGGAAAGCGCTTGATGACGTGGTTATGGATTCAGTCAAATCTTTCTTGGTGTTGTAATTTGCTTGTGAACACTAGTTTGTCTTTTTTATGCTTTGGTTGTGAGACATTGTTCATTTAAAACACTAAAGAAAGAGAAAAAAAACACTGAAAAAATCGTCCTCTTCTTTCTGATCTTATGAGGAAAAATGCACTGCCAAATGGAGCCATGTAGAGACTCAGCGGATGAACTGTTCACCAGTGCTTTGATCTGCTGCCCCACTCTGGTCAGTCTGCTGAATGCACTCTCTCTCTCTGTCTCTTACCCTCTCTTTTCATTTCACAAAAGAGTGAGGTGTGACTTTTTTCTTTTTTTTGTCACAGAAGTTTAGTAAGTGTAATATTTTGTAAAACCCTATAAAATTCATTTAATGAAGCCATACCTATCAAAATGAACCGCAGTGAACGAATACCATTGTCCTCAAAACATCTTGCTCACACACTACGCAAACCACATTCACTACAGGTACCACTTTGCTGAACATTACATAAATGACTATGTCACATCTCATGTACATTACCACACAAGCAGTATGACTTATTTTCTTGACTAAGCTCTTACACAGACTTTAGATGGGTAGTTGAAGCTATGGTTACTGCACATGACCAAAGCTATGGTTATTGCTATGGTTTCTGGTCAAAGCTATGGCTACTGTACATGGTAGCTGAATTTGGGGTTGTATTTGTGTGTGTGCTAGCTGGGCCATGATGGATGCAGTATTAGGCAGAACATGTGCTGTGCATGTGTGTGTGTGTGTGTGTGTGTGTGTCGGTGTGGGTTTGAGATGGGCTCTGATGGATGCAGTAATGGGCTGGACGTGTGGAAACTCGAGCTTTCATTAATAGTTCTGTACAAAAGGGCTCCTGTTCTCCTCTGCCTCTAAACTCCCAGCCGCCTTAAGCTAGAGGATAGAATATCCGTGCACCTTTGTTACGCCTTTTGTGTGAGCAGACAATGAATTTCTTTTTTAATCTCAGTTGAATGAGGGTCTTTCTTTGACCTCCCCCCCAACCACCAAAGCCACCCTCCCTCACCCTTCTGAAGCCCCCCCCCCCCCGCCGAAAAAAACCCTTGCAAGCCTTAACACTGTCAGTTATGCGGTGTGTAAGACCAATATGTGTGTCTGTGTGAGGGAGAGAGAGAGAGAGAGAGAGAGAGAGAGAGAGAGAGAGCGAGAGAGAGCGAGCTGTCCACTAGAGGTCAGTAAAGGCATTTTTGTGACGGCTCAGACTGTAAAGGAATATGTCTTTATTGAGAAAATATATTGATTATCTAACATGCTAACATAATTCAGGACTTGAATCATGTTTTATATTCAAGTACAAAATATGTAAACACCACATCACATGCTGGCTTAAGCAAACCCATACCAACCCCTCACTGTAAGGTCAAGGTGGGGATGTTAGGCTTAACAGATGTTTCAGATGTTACACTCCAACAACCATTGTTTGTCTGCTTTGAGGCATTACCCTATTTGACAGGTTTATGAGCTGACTTCGACTATGAAAGTAGAGGAGCACTTGTCCAAACTATGCTACCATGACAGGTCATGTGTTTACAGGACAACATGCATAAGTCATTCACATCAAATTTTGCATTAAACATAATCAAAGCTTGACCAATATTAAGTGTTGGTAGGATTATCTATTGAAAATCTTAAGCTGACATAGTCTTAGCAACTCACACACACTCATGCTAACACACGCACACACACACACACACACACACACACACACACACACACACATTTATGACTGGGGCACAATGACTGTTTTCCAGTTATTCAGGGCACATTTCAGTGCAATAGTAAACTTCACACTCTACATTAAACCTCCTTCTGTAAAACAATCAGAAACTAAACTGATAAAGGTTTACTGATGATTTTCTCCTGATTAATATGGGACTTGTTTACAGTCATGAACTAAATTCATTTTAAAATGGAAAATGTTCACAAAATTTTTTAGACCAGGAAAAGGCCTAATCTTCATGTGACTGACCAGCCAATCGTTAGCTTTTAACTGAAACCCAGACTTGTTACGAATATAACAAATGAATCTAAGACAGATTTATAACTACGCCTAAGTTATTTGCAGCATTTTTTCTTGTAGGTGAAACATTGCTTCGTGTCCAGGAATTTGGCTGTACTCTGGTGTACCACACAAAGAGAGCTAAGCAACACACATAGCAATAAGTGCCATAAATGGACTGAAACAGAGGAAAACAGCAGAACACACACAATGTTTCCAATACTCTTGCTATCATGAGAAACACACACACACACACGCACACACCATTTTCATTTTACTGACACCATTAAGTATTCTCAAATGTGTTTCGCAGTGCTTCTTTTTAAAGACTCACAACAATCTAATTATTTACTGGTTTTCCCTGTTGGAATTTTTGAGAATATGATCTAATGCAACTGAGGTGGTGATAAAATCTATTTTAATGAGAGGCCGGATTATAAATGTTAGTAACGACTTCCTAACGAGTGCAGATTTGGCAGCAAAGACAGCAGGGTAACAAGGGAAACTGGGCGGAAAGGAGGGGTCTTTTTTTAATTAGAAAACTCAGCCTCAGTGAATCATGGAATGGATGAGTATTTACTGAGTACAAAAAACTTTCCGTATTACTTTTCATCATGATCTTTGTCACTACGATGAGTGATATAATCTTTCATGATTGTACCCACTGTGACTTGGTGTTTGTACGTGCGTGTTTTATATACAGGTGAGGTGTGGATGTATGACTGCCTGTGCTTATTTTGATGGCTGTGCAAACGGGTTGGTTGGTATGTGCATGTGGTTTATGTGTGAGTTTGTGTGTCTGCATTTGCATTTGTGCATGTTGGGGGATCATCCGCACATGTGTGCATGTGCATATCCATGTGCATGTTTATATGTACATGTGCGTGCAGTGTATGTTCCTATGTATTTAATGCTGCATGAATATGCTTCTGTGTTTTGTTCAGTTGCAGTGTTTTCAAGGAGCTTTCTGGGCAGAATTAAGATTCCACAATGCTGACTCCACTCCTCTACAGAATCCTTCCATCATCTGCATGTGATTCACATCCCAGCGTAGAGAGAGACAGAGGGAGGGAGGGAGGGAAGGAGGAGGAAAGAAAGAGAGAATGAGAGCGAGAGAGAGCAAGAGAGAGAGAAAGAGAAAACAGATACCATTCCCAAATGGAAGGCAGATCTTCCACAGAACACAGAAGCAGTTATAGTTATGTAGGCTAAAGGGTCCATATGTGTGTTTAAGCTTTGCCGGAGAGGCACTGAG